>NC_060949.1:12266576-12288671 GCF_022045245.1 Lucilia cuprina | reverse complement strand
TATTTATATTTATATGTTTGAACGCTATAGCCTACTAAACGGTTGAACCAATTTGCTTGAATTTCACAGCGTATTCCTGTATATCTGGAATAGGTAATAGGCTAATTTTTATTTTGAACTTTCAAGTGGGCGAGGAGCCATACCCACATTAATAAAATATAAAATTCGTATATTTGAGAGAACATAACAGTATCAATATGATTATTCAGGATAAAAAGTGGGCGGACTAGCTTTGGGAGGCATGATACCTCCCATATAAATTAAATACAAATATTCATTTATCATGGAAACTATTACAGTTAGAATCTTAAAATATTGCATGAATAACTTTAACATCCATGTAGTCAATATGATTATTTAGGATAAAATGTGGGAGGATTAGCGTTAGGGGGCGTGGCAGCTTCAATATAAATAAAATACAAAAATTTGTTTATATTGGAAACTATTCCAGTTAGAATTTTATACAACTAAATTCAAAAAATCCACCTGGATAACAATCTTGCCGCGATGTGGTGGCTTAGTGCTAGCTGTGGCTCCCTGTCCTGCTATTGAGCTCTGTTGTTACAGAGTTCTCTCGCATGACAGCGAACTCAAAAGCCAGCATGACAAAAGGTTATCCTTCCCATTCCCATTCTCAATCCCCATTCCCTGTTTTATACCCTCCACCACCATCCGTGGTGATAGAGGGTATATATAACATTGTCATTCCGTGTGTAACACCAAGAAATACTCATCTGAGACCCAACAAAGTATATATATTCTGGGTCCTTTTCAAATTCTGAGTCGATCTAGCTATGTCCGTCTGTCTGTGTAAAACACGCTCACGATAAAACGAAGCAATAGAATTTAACCAAATTCACCCAAAATGTTCTTTGTTCTCCTAAGTTGTTTGGTATTGACAAAATCGGTTCACATCGATAAAAGTTATGAATCAAAATTTGAAACAACCTCGAAAAAATGGGCATTTTTTACACATTCTGATGTAAATTTCTTGAAAACTATGCAAGATAATTCCATGAAAATTGGCATACATTCGTTTCCACAAAAGAGCTTAATCATTGCGTAAAATCGCCAGAATCGGTCCACAATTTCATATACCTCCCATACAAAAGTACAAATTCCCGGAAATTTGGTTTTTTGTTAATAACTTCCGTCGTAATGTCGATATCTTCACAAAATTTTAGAAATTAAAATTTTATGACAATAGAATTGTTCAGAGAAAAAATTTTTTGGATGGGTCCATAATTGTTCATAGCTCCCATACAAGGTCCCCTCCCGAAAATCACTTAAACGCGCTAAACTCATTATCAAATTAAGATATCGATATAAAATTTGGTACAAGTATTGCTCTTATATAAAGAAATATTACAATGAAAGGTTTTTTGGATCGGTCTATAATTGGTCATAGCTCCCATACAAGAAATCACTTAAACGCGCATAACTCATTACCAAATTATGATATCGATATAAAATTTGGTACAAGTATTGCTCTTATATACCGAAATATTACAGTGAAAGGTTTTTTGGATCGGTCCATAATGGTCATAGCTCCCATACAAGGTCCCCTACCTAAAATCTTTTAAACGCGTATAACTCATTACTAAATTAAGATATCGATATAAAATTTTATTGATATAAACTTTTATATCGATCGGTCCATATTTGGTCATAGCTCCCATACAAGGTCCCCTCGCGAAAATTACTTAAACGCACATAACTTATTATTAAATTAAGATAAAATTTGGTACAAGTATTGTTCTTATATACAGAAATATTACAATGAAAGTTTTTTGGATAGGTCCATAATTGGTTATAGCTCCCATACAAGGTCCCTCCTCCCGAAATCACTTAAACGCACATAATTAATTACTGAATATTGTTCTCACATAAAGAAATATTACCACGAAATCTTTTCCGATCGGTCCATAATTGGTCATAGCTCCCATACAATGTCCTTTTACGAAAATCTCTTAAACGCACATTAATTATTACCAAATTAAGCTATGGATACATAATTTGGCAAAAATATTAGTTTTGTATACTTCTATTTCTTCTATATTAGGTCCGACCCCTAAAGCGCTTTAACTGTATTTTAGAGATCAATTTGTGTTGAACAAAATCATATATGTATTTGTATTTTAAAAAACTCTAAATCTTTCATGCACATACATACATGCAAATTACTAAATTTATAATGTTCAATAATTTTTGGAATTTTAATTGAATTTTATTTCTACAAATATTTGATCAATTAGAAAAAGTAATAACATAGAAGTAGCTGGTGGAGGGTATTTAAGATTCGGCACAGCCGAATATAGCAATCTAACTTGTTTCGACTTCTTTCTACTTTCGACTTTTTCCGTTTTTTTTCGACTTTTATCCGACCTTTTTTCGACTTTTATTTACAAAGTCGACTTTTCGACTTTTTTCATCCACTCTTTTGGAACAAAATAGTCGACTTCGACTTTTTTCGACAAAAAGTCGATTGTTCGATTATTCGAAAGCCGATTTATAGAACCCTAATACTGATGCATTTCATGAAATAAGAAAAAAACAATGATTTCATCAAATATAAAGTTTAACAAAATACATTACCTTTGCTTTTTCAGTAAGCATTTGAGAAACATTTGCTTTGTTGACATATTTGAAAAATTTATGAAAGAATAAATTGACAAAGTAAAAAAATGAAGGTTGCAAGGGAGAATTTAAAATATATGAAAAACTGCGATGTGTATATAAACTATGCGATGGTATAATTATATTAAATAAATATATAATGTATACAAATATTCTACAATATGAAGAAAAATTGAACTTTAAAGCATTATTGATATTGTTTTATGAGATATTTGGTTTTACTTAGAATGTTTTCTTGAGAATGTATATGAAAATCTAAATCTAAACATAAATAAAATAATCTGAAAACCAATTTGAATAAAGTTTCCAAAAACAAATAATTTTGAATTTCACTAAAACTCAGTATGCCGAAAATTAAACATTTGAAATTAATTGATGTTAAATATTTGAAAATATTTTTTTATATTTTCTTACTTAACAGAAATTAAGATTTAGTGAAATTATGTCCTCTATATTTAATTTAAAGTATAATTGCAACTTTTGTACCTATTTTAAAATTTTGCATAAACAAATACTGTGCTAATTTGACGAAATTCTAAGATAAATTATTTAATAAGTACTTTGAATATCTTTAGAAATTAATTTCAAAAAATAAAGTTTTTTTTTTCAAATTTTTAAAGTATATCAATGAATTCCAAAATACAACATTAGAGGTTATATAATATTTTATATTTTTTTACTAAAACTATATAGTTGATAGACATAACAAATTGGTTCATGACATGATTAAAAATTTGCATATTTGTTTTTCTGAAGGAAAATTGTAATGACTTAATTAAAACATTTAGCTGAAGGTTTATGAAAATAATGAAATTTTAAAATTCTAACCAATGTATATGGACATATTTCACTTAAACTTCAAAGTTTGTCATATTATACACAAAATAATGTTATTTTGAACATTTTAAAATATATTAAGAAAAGCTAATTTATCAACTGATTGTATAATTTGACTAAATTTTGATAAGCTAAATATACAATTAACTGACATTAGATTTTCTTGATAGCTTTAAAATTTTCACAAAAACATTATTTTGTGACTCGTTGACTTTATATATGGAATTTTAATTTTCGAATGATTTCTTTGATATCTTTCGATTTTTTTATGAAAGTATCCAAAAAACATAAATGCCCAATGATTTCCAAAAAAACATTGGACTTATATAAAATTTTTTACCAAAACTATATTGTTGACAAAGTTCAAATTACTATACTGATTAGGGTTCTATAGTTGAAACGAAAAGTCGACTTTTCGACTCTTTGCATTTTATGAAAAGTCGACATTTCGACTTTTTGCATTTTAAGAAAAGTCGACTTTTCGACTTTTTGCATTTAGTTAAAAGTCGATTTTTCGACTTTTTTTATTTAATTAAAAGTCGATTTTTCGACTTTTAATATTTTATAAATACTGGACTTTTGGACTTTTTTCGGCTTTTAGACATTTTCCGACTATTTTCGACTTTTGACTTTTTTATAATGTTGCCATTTAACATTATATTATTATTATTTAATATTATTAATAAAAAAATTATTTATATTTTTTCTATTTGTTGCATTTTTTTGAGTTTTTATACCCTCCACCACCATCAGTAGTGATAGAGGGTATATATAACTTTGTCATTCCATGTGTAACACCAAGAAATATTCCTCTGAGACCCAACAAAGTATATATATTCTGGGTCCTTATCAAATTCTGAGTGGATTTAGCTATGTCCGTCTGTCTGTCTGTGTAAAACACGCTCACGATAAAACGAAGCAATAGAATTTAACCAAATTTACCCAAAATGTTCCTTGTTTTCCTAAGTTGTTTGGTATTGAAAATGGGCAAAATCGGTTCACATCGAGAAAAGTTATGAATCAAAATTTGAAACAATCTCGAAAAATGAGCATTTTTACACATTTTTCACACAAGAGCTTAATCTCTGCGTAAAATCGCCAGAATCGGCCCACAATTTCATATACTTCCATTCCAGGAAATTTGGTTCTTTGTTAATAACTTCCGTCGTAATGTCGATATCTTCACCAAATTTTAGAAATTAAAGTTTTATGGCAATAAAAATTGTTCAGAGTAAAAATGTTTTTGGATGGGTCCATAATTGTTCATTGCTTCTTATATAAAGAAATATTACAATAAAAGCTTTTTTGGATCGGTCCATAATTGGTCATAGCTCCCATACAAGGTCCCCTCCCGAAAATAACTTAAACGCGCATAACTCATTACCAAATTAAAATATCGATATAAAATTTGGTACAAGTATTGCTCTTATATACAGAAATATTACAAAAAAAAACTTTTTTCGATCGGTCCATAATTAGTTATAGCTCCCATACAAGGTCCCCTCCCGAAAATCACTTAAACGCGCATAACGCATTGCCAAATTAAGATATCGATATAAAATTTAGTACAAGTATTGCTCTTATATACAGAAATATTACAGTGAAATCTTTTTTGGATCGGTCCATAATTGGTCATAGCTCCCATACAAGGTCCCCTACCTAAAATCTTTTAAACGCGTATAACTCATTACAAAATTAAGATATCGATATAAAATTTAGGACAAGTATTTGCCTCTTATATACAGAAATATTACAGTGAAATCTTTTTTGGATCGGTCCATAATTGGTCATAGCTCCCATACAAAGTCCTTTTACGAAAATCTCTTAAACGCACATTAATTATTACCAAATTAAGCTATGGATACATAATTTGGCAAAAATATTAGTTTTGTATACTTCTATTTTTTCTATATTAGGTCCAGCCCCTAAAAGCGCTTTAACTGTATTTAGAGATTAATTTGTGTTGAACAAAATTATATATGTATTTGTATTTTAAAAATCTCTAAATCTTTCATGCACATGCATACATGCAAATTACTAAATTTATAATGTTCAATAATTTTTGGAATTTTAATTGAATTTTATTTCTACAAATATTTGATCAATTAGAAAAAGTAATAACATAGAAGTAGCTGGTGGAGGGTATTTAAGATTCGGCACAGCCGAATATAGCAATCTAACTTGTTTCGACTTTTTTCGACCTTTTCCGACTACTTTCGACTTTTTCCGAATTTTTCGACTTCTTCCGACTTTTTTCGACTCTTTCCGACTTTTTTTCGACTCTTTCCGACTTTTTTCGACTTTTATTTACAAAGTCGACTTTTGGACTTTTTTCATTGACGAGAGTCGAGTTATCGTGTCTTTTGGAACAAAATAGTCGACTTCGACTTCGACTTTTTCGACAAAAAATAAATAAAATATATAAAAAGCGGTGTGTATATAAACTATGCGATGGTATAATTATATTATACAAATATATAATGTATACAAATATTTCACAAATATTCTACAAAATGTCGAGAAATTGAACATTAGCGCATTATTGATAATATTTTATGAGATATTTGATTTAACTTAGAATGTTTTCTTGATAATGTATGTGAAAATCCAAATCTAAACCAATTTGAATAAAGTTTCCAAAAAAAAACTATTTTGAAAAAGTTCACTAAAACTCAATATTCTAATAAGCGTTGCCACTTTGGTTATTATTAACCAAAATTGGTTATTTTTATTTTGCATGTGTACATGTGAATTATTTTTTCAACTAAATGTTGTTTGCTTTTATTCTAAAAATAAAATTTAAAATAACCTCCTTTATCTCTAGTTTTAATTCGACTATGTAAATATACATGTCCCTGTTTTGAATTTTGGAAATATGTGGACTATTAAAAATTTTTTTATTACTGCACATCTGTACATCTACTTATATGCACTAAGGTATTTTTCGATATCTTAATTGGTTTAGGATTTAGCAAAAGTACTAATACATTTTCCACATATTAAATGAGTTGATTTAAATCATAACAACACATTAATGTTATTTAATTTAGACTAGCAAATCTAACACCGTGAATAATTGATCCTCTCTGTCCTTTTGGTGCATCCATGAAATTAAAATTGCTTTTTGGGTCGATTCAAACTCGCCCGTCCTTCGGTTAATATTTCTATTGGAACTTTGATTAAATAAGTATTTTCTGCTAATTGATGTAAGAATAGTATCACAATATCTTTAAAGTATTAATCAACTGATATTTTAAGTAACACAACAAAAGAAAATTAAATTGTATGTCTACAAAAGTTGTAATAATATCTAAGATTTCATACTCATGTCCTTTGACTTCTACTAAATATCTTACCATGACTTTAGTTCTTTATTTACATTTTCAAAATGATGTTGTATACTTGTTTTTATTTTACCGTCTTAAATTATAAATTTTGGTCAATTTGTCGGATAATTTGGATAGATTACGTTTACAAATATTGCTGAAGTTATGAATGTAAAATATTTTTAGACCCAGTTTGCTTGTGAAATATCAGTCAACAATTTCACCCTGTCCCCATATTATGCCCTATTCAGAGAATTACTTTATTGCTTAAAAAAGCATGTATAGCGATGAAATTCAATATGAAAAAGTTTTTTTTTTTTTTGGAAATGTATTTGTCAAAGTTTATAAGGATCGGTGTATAATTGACTCTATCCCTCATAAAAAGTCTCCTCAGAAAATGACTTTAAAGCTCACAATGTACTGCAATATAGCAACAAAATTCAAATAATCAAGTTTTAAAGGAACTAAAATATCTCTGTCAGATTTTATGAGAATTAGTCCATCATTGACCATACGTCTCTTATAAGATCCCCTACAGAAAGTTACTTTAGCGCTCATAACTGTCTTCATAATAGCAGTTTAGTGACGAAATTTAATATAGTTACAAGTTCCACTTCAGAAAATGAATTTGTTATTTTAATGTCCAAATGTAAACAAATAAAAATAATTTTGTTTACTTTTTTTTAATTTGGTTATTTTGTATTCGGATTTTGGTTAGAAAAAACGTTTGTTGTGGCAACACTGATTCTAATGCTTATTTTGGAAATCTTTAGTAAATAAAAAGTTTTCTATTTTCAAATATCGAGTCTTTAAAATTGTATAATTTGACTAAAACTTTAATGCTCGTATGCTAAATATATATTTTAAGGTATATAAATAAAAGCTAATATTATTAAATTATTGTATAATTTGACTAAAATTATAATGTTTGTATGTTATATATAAAATTGATACATGAGCTAAGGCAATATAATAACTAACATAGTAGTTTTTTTAAGAATGAAATAAAGATGAATGTTATGGAATTGTGGAAAATAAACTACCCAAAAATGTGTAAAAACTACTGCAAAATTCAAATAATTGCATAAAATCATTAAATTAACAAACTGAAGTAATGATAAATGAAGACCGAAATAAATAATAATAATAAAAAACCCAAATATGATGATATCTAAAACATCATTACAATTTGGACATATTTCACTAAAACTCGAAAGATTAAACAGTTGGTTCATAAATTGCGCTTTGTGTATTCTTTGCTTTGAAAAAATTTTAAAATATTAACAACAAAATTTCACAAAACGTTAGATAAATAAAAAAAATATTATCATATATTTCATTAACTTTTGAACTCTCAGAAAAATGTCTTAATTAAGCTTTAGATTTTTTCTTAAGAAAAACTAATATGCTTATTTTGTTTTTGTCTTAAGAAAAACTAATATGACAGTTTTTTGGCCATTTGTAATTGTCATAAACATATTGTAATTGTCATATATTTTCAAAAATCGTTTCAAAAAATAAAGTTTTTTTGTTAAATTTTAAAGTAAAATAGTTAGTTTGCTTTGCTCGGTTGATAAACTAGAGTTTCTTAATATACTATATATGTTTACAAAAACTTTATTCTGTGAAATTGAACTACTTCAAAAACTGGAAAATTTATATTTGAAAATAGAAAATTTTAATTTATATTTATCTTTAATTATACCCTCCACCATTATCAGTGGTGATAGAGGGTATATTTAAGATTCGGCACAGCCGAATATAGCACTCTAACTTGTTTCTTATTGGATTTCGTTGGATTTTTGTAAATTTTTGGGTTTTAAACATAGAATTAATGTTTTTCTTAAGAAAAATAACTATTTCCTTAACACATTATATAATTTGTCTATCAACTGTATAGTTTCAGTAAAAAATTTCCAAAACATTATAGTGGTTATATTTTTTATTATATTATACAAAAATATAATGTATAAAAATAGTTCACAAAATTTAACATCTTAATTACTGATAATGTTTTATACGATATTCGATTATTCTGATAAGTTTCGACTTTATTGACAATGTGCTTGTGAAAGACTATATGTAAACATTTAGGTGAGAACATAAACAGTTGAAGAATTCTAAAATTTCAAAAAACACTCTGAATACCAATATATAATTTGAATAAAATAAAAAAATGAAAATATGTCACTAAAAATCTAAAGTTAAGACTAATTATACAGTATGTCGAAAATTAAACATTCGGACTTAATTGATAATTTCTATGTTAAATATTCGATATTGATGATGTTTTTCTTAATATTGTTCGTTGAATTCAGTTTAAATCAGCGAAGGTTGTACGCAAATTTGCCTACCACCTTTAAAGTTTTAGTGAAATATTTTAAAAATAATACTAGAAATTCTAATGTTTTTGAAAATCATTGAAGAAATAAAAAAATATAAACAAAATTAAGTGCTTGGGCAAGAAGCCATTCAAGTACAAAACTAAAACGCTTAATTTTTTATGGGTTTGACTTCACCACACATTTTCTTTTGAAGTTTTGATTTAAGTGTTTAAAATTTGATTATTCAAGTCTGAACATGAAATAAATATTGCATTTGTTTGACGCAACTTTATAAGTATTTTATAACAAATATTTGGACGAAATATTTTACAGGTCTGAACGTAGCTTTATTCTCACTTATACACATGCAATACGAATTTTCTCAGCAAAAGCACTCATGCCAGCATGCCAGCATTTAACATGAAAGGTCTGTGACGCTTTATGAAATGATACACGGTGAATATTTTCAAAAACCGTTACAAGTAAACATTTTTATGAATGCTTTTGTTATTACTATACTTAAATATAATAAAACAAGCCAATATGTGAAATATTGAATGGGAAAAGAATTTTTTGTTTTTTTTAATATATTTAAGGACGCTGAATGCCTTGTATGCAAACAAAAATTAAAAAAGATTACTGCATACACACTTAAGCGACACTATAATAGTTACCATACGAATCTTCATGCAGTAGTTGGAATTGATAGAAATCAATTTATTTTAAAATTAAAAAAAGATTTGGAAATTAAAAACAAGGAAATATTGAATAATTATAATTACAAGGACACAAATTTTTTACCAAATAGCCAAGCAAAGGCAACTTACGCTGTTGCTTTGGCATTGGCGAAAAAAGGTCGATTTTTTGAGGACATACATACATACATACATACATACATACATACATACATACATACATACATACATACATACATACATACATACACACATACATACATACATACATACATACATACATACATACATACATACATACATACATACATACATACATACATACATACATATACTTTCCTTTAGTTATAAATCTATAATAAAATAATCATATTATTTGCTTTATAAATAAATACCACACATAAATACAAGCGTACTATTTTTTTCAGTGCAAAGCACACATATATCCATTTTTGCACTCTTTTTTATTTTCACTACAACATATGCATTTCAAATATTCTCTTTCTGGTCGCCTATGCATTAGACCGACTCACAAAAAATGGTGAATGAGTTAACGCACTCAAAATATTTGCTGTTATGTAACATGATGTCTAATGTACATACATATGTATCAATTATTCAGAATTATTACCTTATAATAAAATAAATTTCAGGAAATCTGTATTGATATTCCAACTGTTGGCTAGTATACTTCCAAAAATTGTAAAATGTTGGACTCTAAAATATTTTTGTAGTTCTTCATAAATTTTATGATCAATCCATCAAATTGTAAGAGTTATTGGAAATAACAATATAAATGCTGAAAAAGAAATGTACATAATATAAACAACTAAGAAAGTATAGTCGGGCATGGCCGACTATACAATACCCTACACAATATTTTAAATGTTTACTTTTAATAAAGAAACTTTTATGTTGAATATTATTCCAAAATATTTAAGCAATTTATTGATAAAAAAACTAAAATTTCTAAATAAGGCTTTATATAGGTCAAATATAGGCCGATCCTCGGTAAATTTGGGAAAAGGATATATTTTTAGGGTCAAATAAGGGCCGATCCTTACGAAAATCTGCAGTGTCATTTATATTTATATAAAACTTATTTGTGCCAATTTTTAGAGAGATAATAGAATATTTGACGTAATTAAGGCATAAAAAGTTCAAATCGGGAGGTACGGTTGTACGGTATAATGGACCGATTTCAACTATTTTCAATAGGCTTCGTCCCAAAAACATGCTTGGTCCAAATTTCATGAAATTATCTTGAAAATTGCGGCCTGTACCTTGCGCACAAGGTTTACATGGACAGCCAGCCGGACAGACGGACGGACGGACGGGTCTTAATCGACTCAAAAAATGATTCTGAATCGATCGGTATACTTTAAGGTGGGTATTAGACCAATATTTTTGAATGTTACAAACATCAACACAAACGTATAATACCCTCCCCACTATAGTGACGTAGGGTATAAAAAGTAAAAATAAAAAGGTTCTTCTTGAAGTTCACTTAAATCAAACAAGACGTGTTTTCTTCTCAATTTCAATTAAGTAAATTTAAAGTTTTTGCAATAGTGTCCTCCATTTTAATTAATTTTTATAATTAACCTTAAAAAATATTAAGGCATAACATTTGGCGCCAGAACAGGAAAATTTTGTTCAAGTTATTGCAAATATTATTAAATTTAATTCAAATTTATTAAAAAAGAAGTGTGTTCCTTCTTCTTGTAAAATATTAACCGCCTTATGCAAAAACGATTATTAAGTTAACAATGGTTGTTAAAACCTGTTTTTATATGGAAAAAGTGTGCAGTAAACCATTGTTAACTTTAATAATCGTTTTTGCATAAGGCCCTATGTGGTTTGCTAAATTATTGCAAAGTACACAACATCTTACCAATTGTGGATAATCAGTTCAAATACCTACATCATCGACAGGGAAGTGACTCTGATTCTGGGTTCTGATAACCCAGGTAAAGAGCAACTAAATTTTATGCAACAAACCTATACTCTTAACTGGATAATATGTGATAATTTTGTAAAGTCAACAAATTAAATAAATGTTTTGTTTTATTTTTTAATTTTTAAAATTTTGTGTCATTCTTTGTTTATATGAACTATAAATCAGCTGTTTGTGTTACAATCGACCGATTAATACGTTGTTGACAGATTACTCATCCACACCACATCCACACTAAAAAAAATTATTGTGTATTTTTAAATTGGTTTATTAATTTTGCGTGGAAATAAAATAATATAAATGGAAAAACTGTGAGAATAAATAATACGCTTATCAAAAATTTTATTTAAAGTAACAATTGTGATTGTATTATAAATATTTAATAAAATTTAGTAGATAGTTGGCATCACTCACAGTTGTTTAGTGGTGAGATCCAATTCGATAATTACAATTATCAAATATCAATTCTAATTTGTAGCATCGCTAAATAATAAGTAAATACAACAACGTTAAATTACATTATTAAAGAAAAAATTTAAAAAAATAAAACAAACAAAACAAAATCATTATATATAACGCAAGTTGTGATTGTTGGAGTTGAAATACAAATTCGTGAATAAAAGGTACTGGATTCAAGAATAAAATAATTAGGATATTATGTATTCCTATACATATTTGAAAATTTATGAGCCAGTGTTATAGTAACGATTAATTGTAACTTTTATTGCACTTAAATTCATTTGTTGCACTGAGAATTTTGATCATATATAATCAAAATTTAAATTGGATTTTATGAGTCGCGATGTATAATTTTATTACTCCGATTAATGTTTTTCTTTTGAGAATTTTCTAATTTGTTGAAAATAATTGTTTAAGTCGCGGTGTATAATTCAATTATGCCGATTAAACCTTTTTGAACATTTTATTACTTATTTTGGTGAAAATGTATTGTTATAAATTTGTTTAAAATTGTCATTTTGAGTTACGGTGCATAATCCAATAAGTTTATTATAAACTCAAAACATGGTTGGTAAAAAAGCACTAAACTGAACCAGAAGACACTGAAGAGTTAACAAAAATAATACAAAGAAAATCCAAAGTGATTGAAAACATTTCAAAAATTAAAAAGTCTATTATTGATAAGACTATATCATTCAATCCCTCTGAGATAGATTGCCGTATGGACATATGGAAAATATATATTTCTGAAGCAATGTCTTATCAGCCAGAGTTGGAAAGTTTAGACCCTTCAAATGACGAAAGATCAGAGCTTGAATACGTTTGCGTGACAACTAAATCGTAATTATTGAGTTTGCAAGCTAAAAGCCGAAAATCATGTTTTTGTGAGACCTCGTTTAATATGCAGGCTCATCATTCAAGGTTACCAAACAAAAGACTTCCAAAATTTAATAGAAAATATTCCGAATATAAAAATTTTATGAGTTTGTTTGAGATTTTAGTCCATCACGATCCTACATTAACGAACATTGAAAAATGATGCATTGGGTACTGTTAAAACATTTCAAATTTCTGAAGAAAACTATTCAAAAGCGCTTGCCAGTCACAAGAAGGTTTACGATAACGAATGTTTAATATTCTTCGATAATATTTCGAAACTTTTTGATCTTCCTGAGATTACAAAGCCTTCGGCTTCTGCTTTAAGAAGCATGATCGACACAGTGTCCACAGTCTATGATTCATTATTGTCTATCGGTAATGATAAGAAAATCGCAAATGCAATATTAATTCATTTAGTAATTTCAAAAGTTGATCCGATCACTAAATCAAAATGGGAAGAACAATTAGATTATGAACATCTCCCATTATGGATTGATTGTGAGGTTATGCCTAATAAACGTTATTAGCATATTGCAGCCGACGAATCTTCTAATCCAAAGTTGAGATCTTCGAAGAACAAAAATGACAATCAACCAAGAAAGTGTTCGAAAACAAGTCTGCGTGTTCTCAGTCGAAACAATCAGCTGCAAATCCACTTAACATAATACTAATAACAGCCCTTCATTTATAACAGAACCAGTTCGTCAAAGATATGACTTTATAAAATCTATTCCTGGCTCTCAAACTAATTTAATTACTGAAGACTTAGGTTGAAGACAGAGGGTGTTAAATTAAATTTGAGTGGCGTTGGCAAAACTTGTTCAAGTGCTAAGTAATGAGTTGAAGTTAATCTACGATCGAGAATCAATGCTACGCAAGTTAATGCAAAATTTTGGATACTAAGTACTTTTACTAGTTTTCAACCAGACCAAATTATAAGTACCATTGATTGGAATATTCCTAAAAATAACGAATTAGCCGATCAACATTTCTTTAAATCACAAAAAGTAGACAGATGATGCTTTGTGTTGGACAGATAAAGAATAGTCCGAGCTTACCGACTCTTCAAAAAACGTCGTTCGGATAGATTGTAGCCGGTAAATACAATCAATCAAGGAGCTCTGATTTAAAGGTTTTCCACGTTATCAATTTAATAGAAAATGAGGAGTATTTGGATTCCGTTGTTCGAAAATTTTGGGAATTTGAAGAACTGCCACGGGCATCAGTATTATATAACAAAGAACAACGAGAATGTGAGAAGTTTCGAGATTCAGTTCGACGTTTAAATTCCGGTAGATTTATCGTTTCTTTGCCATTTAAGAATGAACCGAAAACATAAGTTCTTCATATGACAATGAAGAACAAAGAGGCGATTTCTCGCCTTAGAGCGTAAATTATCAAAAGACTCGTAAATGAGAAATATATACCATTTAAGCCATTTATATCAGAATACGTTGCCAGTTGGACCGAATATTATTCGAATTTTAGATGATCTCATAATAATTCGAGATCAAGTAACTGAAATTTTAAATTCATCAGGGTTTAGATTAACCAAATGGTTTTCAAATTACTCAAATGATTCTGAGCCAAATGATTCTAAAAACACTTTTACTAAATGATGCTGATCATTTGCATAATAACTTTAGTAATTTAAAAGTAACTAAAAGAAACATTTTGTCCGTTTCTGCTAGGCTTTTTGACCCTCTCGGACTTCTAAGCAAAATTATTACCAAGTCAAAAATAATCCTTCAAGAACTTTGGCTTCAGAAACTTGACAGGGACGATTCAATCCCTATGCGAATGAATACTTTATGGGAGAATTTTAAATGCAATTTATCTAAGATTGATTCTATTGAGATTCCTAGATTTTTTCAAACTAATGCAAATGCAAAACAAGTATGAATGTATAGTTGGGCGTAGCCGACCATATGATACCCTACACCAGTCAGTAGGTTCATTTTTTTAATTTTATTTCGGAATATTTTTACTTTTTTTTGGCAAAAAAAAAGAGATTTTTTTAAGAGGGCTTAAAGGGGAGTAGGGCAAAATATGGCCCTATCCTTAAAAATGTTGGTAGGGGGAGTTAAGTCTTCTTCAATATTATTTATGTAGAATTTAAAAGTGTTATTAGTGTTTGTAAGTGAATTTTGACCTTTAAGTCATTTTCTGAAGGGGAGTTTGTATGGGGGATAGGGTCAAATGAAGCCCGATCATTACAAAAATCGGGAGTGTCATTTAAAGTTGTATAAAACTAAGTTTTGTCGACTTTTTTTAACATAATGGATCATTTAAATTAATTATAAGCCAAAATATTTTGGATTTATGGTAATATTCAACATAAAAGTTTCTTTATAAAAAATAAAAATGTTAAAAATATACTCATGGTGTAGGGTATTATATGGTCGGCCATGCCCGACTATACTTTCCTACTTGTTGTATGTTACAAACATCAGCACAAACTTAATATACCCTCCCCACTAAATTAGGGCTTATGGTTTTTGTGTTTATGTAAGAAGTAATACTGGCCATAATATTTCAAGTAGATTACTGACTACCAAATCTAAAAACAAAGTCTCTTCCAAGACTTGAGCATTGCGCAGCTCATTTGCTGGCAAAGTTATGGTCAATATTGCAAAATATGATGCAATTTCAAATTGAATCCGTAAATTTTTGGACAGATTCTGAAATAAATTTACATTGGCTAAAAACGAATCCTTCCTTGCTCAACACTTTTGTGTCAAACAAAGTTGCTGAGACTCAAGAATGGTCAGCTCGTGTAACATGGCGACATGTTCCAACGAAGCAATATCCGGCTGGCATAGTCCCAAGATCAAATCAAATATTCCTACACCAAAAGAAATGGAATGGTCTTTCTTGAAAATTGTGGAGATAATACAAAAAGAGTATTATTCTGACCACCATTGCCTTACGATACCAGATTTCCCCTCTTAATTCCTAAAGGAACTTATTTTCTTGAGTTATACTTGCGCCATTTACATGTCAAAAACTGTCATGCTGGTGCAAAGGCAATGATGTCGTTAGTAAGAGAGAAAATTTGGTTAATAAATGCTAGGAATGAATGTAGAAAAACTGTTCGAAATTGTGTTTATTGTTTTTGATAAAAGCCGAAATAGATGTCCCAAGTCATGGGCTATTTACCCACTGATAGAGTGGCTATGCGTCCGTTCCATGTTGTTGGCGTTGATTTATATGGACCCGTCAACGTGTCACTTAGAGTTCAAGTTTGCTGCCAGACGAGGGCTGCGACAACCCGACCAACTTTGTAGGAGCGAGCCGAGAGCTCAAAGAGTTGCAGAAGGCCTTCAACGACCAGCGGCACGCTCTGTTATCGTACGCAGTGTCAACCGAAGTGGAGTTCAGCTTTATACCTCCACGAGCTCCTCACTTCGGAGGGCTGTGGAAAGCTGCTCTCAAGCAGCAAAATTCCTACTTCTGCGGGCCGTAGGCAACGCATCATTAATCAGCGAAGAGATGCTAACCATGGTCGCAGTAGTAGTAGCTGAACAGTCGACCAATCGCACCACTATCGCCAGACCCCAACAACGGGGAAGCTCTCACCCCAGCCCACCTGCTAATAGATGGTGGTCTGCGTTCGCTGCCGCCGGGATCCGGAGAAGACGGGAAAGACAACACGCTGAAGTCTTGGAAGCGATGGCGTTTGCTCTTCGGGGTCAAGGAGATGTTTTGGCGAGCTTGGTCGAAAGAGTACGTGCTAGGACTGCAGGAGAAGAGCAAGTGGCATTCACTAGCTCGCAACATACATACCACATACACATACATTTACCAAAACTCGCAACATACAGGTGCGAGAATTAATAATCCTGTACGAGAACAACGTGCACCCCCAAGAATGGGTAACAGGTCGAATCGTCGCACAGTGATATAGGAAAAAAAAGAGGAAAATAATTCGGTAACTTCTAAACGGTTAATCCGATTTTAATGAAATTTGGTATGCACAAAGAGGAGGTGTTGTCGAGTTTAGGTTTTGAATCTTATAGGCCAACCAGGGCCCCGGCGGGGGTCCTCAAATTAGGACACCTCGGCTATGTTAAATTTTTAAAACAATCCTTTTTCTTCATTTGAGTTCCGATTTAAAAAAATTTCGTATATAGAATCTCCTCATCGAGCACTATAAAAAAGTAGCAGTAAATTATCTCTTATAGTTTAGGAGATATTCGCATTTGAAAATTCAAATTTAAAAATTTTTACCGTCCTTACTTTAGTTTTTTGATAATAGCGGGTCCAAATGTTCCCGATTTTCGCCATTTTTTTTTATTTTTTATACGCTAAACAACAAGTTTATATATCAAGCAGTGAAAGAATTATGTAAAAATCATAACTGAGTCTAAAGTTATAGGAATTTTAGTTTAAACAAGAAAGAGTGCTATATTCGGCTGTGCCGAATCTTATATACCCTTCACCATAGTGTTTTTCGGCGGCGGCTCAAGCAACTAAATATAGTTCGGCGGCGGCTAAGCTCCGACTCGAAGTTGGTCGACTTCGACCTCTGATTCATTGCTGGTAAACATTGACGATACGTAGATTTTGTTTTTGTTTATCGTAAAAAAAATTGTTTTAAAAAGCACGTGGAAAAAATTTGTGTTAGTTTTAAATTTCAAACTTACATTATTCGCATAAAAATTATTGTACAATAACTCACAATCTACTCTCATATAATTGAAAACGTTTTAAATACTTTTTTCTATTCATCAAAAAATATATTTGCAAAACAAAAGGGAAAATTATTTTATTTTAACAAAAAATGCAAATCATATTTTTTTGCTGTGTATACTTTGTATGTTTGAATTCCAAACATACAAAAAAATACACAGCTGAATAAAACCAAATACATCTACACACACACATCTTTTTCTATGTACAGTGTTTTTGTTGCTTTTTTAACAATTTTTTGATGAAATTTTCAGAGGTTGTCTCGGATTTTTGCTCATATCTCCGTTATTTACCGACCGATTTTGCTGATTTTAAATAGCGATCTTCTCGAAAGCATGTCTAATAGAATTATTGAAGATTCAGACATCGCCGATATCTGGGGCCTCTAAAAACTGATTTCAACAGACAGACAGACAGACGGACAGACAGACGGACATGGCTTAATCGACTCCGCTATCTATAAGGATCAAGAATGTATATACTTTATAGGGTCGGAAAATTATATTATAGAAATTACAAACGGAATGACAAACTTATATATACCCTTCTCACGAAAGTGAAGGGTATAAAAATTAAAAAGGCGATTTTTTGCCATTTTTTGGGAAAAAAGTATCTTTTTCTTCTTAAGTTATCTAAAAAGTTTCTAAGAAGATGTATATAGAATTTATACTTTTTAGAAAGCTGACTTTACATAAAATACGATAAATGAAATAAGACCTAAAAATTTTTGATATCGAGGGGACCAGGTACATCCAAAAAAACCATATTTTTTATGAAAAATTCAATTTTGAGCAAAAATTCTCAAATCGCATAGTCGATATCAAATTATAGTGACCTGTTTTATATGACCCAATATGTTCTTAATCATTTTGTGACGGGTTTCGATAACCCCGCTCCTGGTATGGATATAATAGGCAAAAAACCAAAAAATCGAAATTTTTATTTAATTTTGGATTTTGAGTAAAAAAATCTACCTAAATGTAAAATTTAATTAAAAAATATTCACAAATAAAATTTTTATTGCAATTTGAAAATTTTGTATCTTCGCAAAATCTGAATAAAAAACATTTTTTAATTTTTTTTTTAAAGTATTCCGCGAATTTTTTAATTTTCAAGAATATACAGTTTTGAAAAATAGACATAATTACCTTTCCATTGATATATATAACAGGCCTACCTAATGTTTTTAAGTGACAAATTAATTAGGGAAAACTCAACATCTTTTATAAAATTTACCTATTAAACCGCTATTATCAAAAAACTAAAAATTTAAATTTTCAAATGCGAATATCTCCTCAAATGCGAATTTTTTATAATGCTCGATGAGGAGATTCTATATACGAAATTTTTTTCGGAACTCAAATGAAGAAATAGGATCGTTTTTAAAATTTAACGTAGCCGAGGTGTCCTAATATGAGGACCCCCGCCGGGGCCCTGGTTGGCCTATAAGGTCCAAATTCAAAACCTTAACTCGACAACACCTCCTTTTTGTACATACCAAATTTCATTAAAATCGGATTAACCTTTTAGAAGTTACCGAATTATTTTCCTCTTTTTTTCATACTGTGCGTCGCCGTAACAGAAGGCAGAGACGCAAAGTCAGGGTGGCAGCACCAAGCGAATAACTCGAAAACTGAGTTTTTCGTTTTTAATTTTAGGGTCCCCCTTCTAAAAAAAATTCAAAAGCACCTTTTGTAGAACGAAAAAGTGCCAAAAAGTCCTCTTTTATATGTTCTTGCTTACTTTGTGTAATAATCTCACGAAAGTGAAGGGTATAATTACAACATGTTCTATGGTTTAATTTTATAATTTAAAATATACAGTTAGGGACAAAATTGTTTACAAAACAATTGTTTTTATTGAAATTTTTTTAATTGATTTTAATCTTTACATTATGCTATTCATATTTCGTGTGCCTCCTCTTGCAAGTTTAGCAGCTTTTATTCCTTTTAGGATACTCTGTACGTCTCGATGAAATGCTCCCAAAGTTCATTGATGGGTTTTGCTGGGTCTCTTTTAGCCAATATTTTCGTTTTAAATATTGATCAAAGGTGTTTAATCGGGTTTAAATCTGGAGACTGGGGGTTCCAATCTAAAAGTTTAATCCCATATTCATCAAACCACTTTTTTCCGGCAGTGTACTTCAGGTCGTTGTTTTTAATGAAGATGTCATCCTAACCCGACTCTGAATCAAATATATCCAAATTTGGCATATATGAGTGTTCAAGGATTGTAATGTAATCTTTGGCTGCCAGTTATTCGGCGTAGTATACCCAACTGGTTTCCACGAAAATATCCCAAAGCCATCAAAGATCGATTAAATAAGGTTTTCTAAGCTCGTTCTTGGCGCTAGGCCGCTGGATTTTAAACATATTCGAGCGGCTTTGGAACTTAGGTTTAAACTATACTCTTGGTTAAATATTTGTGTGACCTTAATACACAATCAATCTACGAGCTTCTCAAGCATCGGCAAGCGAAAGTTTTTTGGGACGACAATATTTATTTCCCGTGGAGTTGAAACTATTCCGATTCTTTTTTTATTTTCTCATCCTATTGATCCTCATCCAGGACACAGAGAACCGGAATAACTGGCGTTCTATTTTGCTTCAGGCTGAAACCGACCCACGGTTGTAATAGTCATATAAAGTAAAAAAAGTAACAAAAATTATGTATTTAATAACAATTTTGAAGTACAATATTAGCCTTGTTTTGAGTTACTAAGCTTGTTTTTATTATTCACCGTTCTTGATTCATATGTTATGCTTTTTGGTTAAAAATTTGGATTTGTTTAAAATTTAAGCGACGAGCGGCACGTGTTTTAATCGATACGTACAATATTGCGACATCTGTTTCTCCCCTTTTAAGATCCGGTCAGTCTAGTACAGCCAAGCGCAGAAAGAGAAACTGTTATTGTAGTGGTGAGAAAATACTAGAAAAACACTTAGAAAAAATATTGCCTAATTACGTTTGTGTATCTATAATTTTCTGTCTGATTTTTCTTCATTCACACGTACTTTACTTCCAAACTAAGATCATGGGAGTTTTTTGATTGAGTTACACAAAGAAAATTCTCTGATATTAAACATAAAATAAATTCATATTTGCGAAAATTAATTTTACATTTTTTGAATGTTTACTAATTATTTTAATGATAAACCCCTTAAGAAAATAAATATCATAAAATACCCAAAAATTAAATTGGAAATTTTTTTCTTAGTGATTGTAAAAAATAATGGGAATTTTAATAAAGATGAACAACGACATAAACTCTTGCAACAATATCCTGTAATTATTTTCAATTAATTGAGCGCAAAATTCTTGAAGGATATTTTTATATACCTTACGATCCACTACTTGTTTAATTTATTAAAATCTTCTATTACTTCTTTACTCTTATTTACACGGAGTATATGTACAAATACTAAGGTTTACTTTGAAGTTAAAATTGTAAATAAATGAATTTTCGAGGCGATGTTCAAAAATAATTGGTCGTGTTAAAATTTTTTTGAGAAATTTTAATGATTATTGTTATTTCTAAACCAGTACTCTGTAAAGTAATGTAGTCACTACACCAAAAATTCGTATTAAACTAGTGAAAAGAATAATAGTCGTTCATTTCCGATTATAAACCAAAGATTTTCGAAGGACCTAGAATAACACTAGATCCAAAAAGACCAAATCTCGCAGAGTTTAATAGTATTTATTAAATGTATATATACCATAAAATATTTAAATCATTAGATAATAAGATTAAGATATAATAAGATAAATACATGTCACAAATGTAAAAAAAAAAGTTATATGTCGAAGACTTTATATGATTTAGGGATATTTAAAAATTTGCATGTGAGTAAAATGGTTAAAAAAGTTATTGATGGTTTATTTTAGAAATTTTTCTTGGAAAATTTGCATACTAAACATAAAATAAGCGATTAATATCTTCATGAATAAGGAGCAACTAGATAAATACTGTGGAAATGGCTTTCATTCTGAAGTAGAAAAAGTTTATTTCAAATATATTTCAAGTATATTTTCTGTAAATAAAAGTAATATTTGTGCCAAATTTCACATGGATGTTTGACAATGAGTTGTATGCATTTGTGTTTTTCTAAAGAGAACCTTGTTTGGGAGCTATGACAAATTGTGGATTGATCAAAATTTTACAATGAATTATAACTTTTCTATGCATAAAAGTAATAATTCTGTCCAAATTATGTAATGAGTTATTTATATGTATAAAAGTAAAGTAAAGTAAAGTAAAGTAAAGTAAAGTAAAGTAAAGTAAAGTA
>NC_060949.1:12261214-12266476 GCF_022045245.1 Lucilia cuprina | reverse complement strand
AACAAAAAACATCATTAAAAACTATAATACAGAAGTAAACGACGTTGACGACAGTTTTTTGTCTGTTGAAGACAATAATGGTGTGAATAGAATGACGACGCGAGCGATACGACCACAAGTTTCAAGATTCGCAATGAGTTTTCAAGACATTGAGGACTCGATAAGGACGTTTAATGGCAAGGGAGACTTATAATGAATAAGGACGAATTTTAAATGTATGTTTTTGCCAAAAAAAATCTATAAGTGGCTTGGCAAAACTGTTTATTCAAAGCGAGCGTGGCATAACGTCTTGGAGAAAACTTAAGGCAGCCTTGATCGGAGAGTTTCGTTCAACTATTAATAGTGCGCAGATCCATAAGCAGGTGTCCGAAAGGAAAATGAGAAAAGGTGAAGCCATTCAAGAATATTTTCTGCATATTAAGGAAAACGCGTCGCGCGGTAATATCGATGACGATACGGTTATGCAATACGTTATTGACAGTATAAATGAATTGAATGTAAATAAATCGATTTTATACGGTGCTTGTAATGTGAAATATTTTAAAAGAAAATTGGTATGCTATGAGAAATTTCCATCGAAAGTGGAACAAAAACCAATTTGGGAAAGAACGGAAAATAAATTTAAGGACAAAAGTGATGTGAATACACTGCTCTGTTCGATACCGGTAGCAAGTTTAACATAATGAGTGATATTGTGTTTGGACATTTGAACGGCGCGAAACTTGAAAAGGCTGATTTTCATCTTGTTGGATTCGGCCAAAATAGAACAAAACCTAATGCATAATTACGATGCGATATCGAGATCGATAATGAGACCTACAATGTGAACTAGTCCATGCGCGAGTACTTTGCTGGAGTACTCGAGCTATCTAATCTCCGACCATTGGATGACCTCAACAGAGACCATTTATTATAGGTAAAAGGGTACCATATACAAATAATACCAACTCATTTCCAACGCTTAGTCCCACAGTCACTCCTCTGTGGGGTATCTGTTGTTTTCGGCAACAGCACCGAACTTATACCGAAATATTGGCCACTTCTTTATACCCCGGGATTGCAATAACACCATGGCGGAGGTCTCGCCAAAGTAACATGCCCCCAGGGGAAATGGAAATAGACATTATGCCCGAGGAAATTGACAACGAAAAGTTCTTGATATGGTGGAGAACTATCAGCCGCAATAATGTAAAACCACCAGTATTAATATGGCCATTTTTAAAGGATTAATCTCCAATATTTTCACAACCGAGACTATTACCCCTGGCAGAAAGGAAAGCAGTTGAGAACCAGGTCGTGGATTATAGAAGAGTGAACAAAGTTATTGTGAATGATCGATATCCATTGCCACTGATAGGAGATAAACTTGATCGACTCCAGAATGCCGAGGTGTTTAGTTCCATTGACCTTTAAAATCGGTTCTTCCATGTTGATGTCGCAGCGGCAAGCCGTAAGTATACTTCTTTCGTTAGCCACAACGGGCAGTACCAATTCACGAAGATACCATTTGGTCTGTCAAATTCGCTGGAAGTATTTTAAATATTCGTAAATACAATTTTTCGTGACTTGACTCGTATGGGCATTGTCTTGCCGTATTATTATTATTATTCCAGCTGCAAATGAGGACGAAGCTGTTAAGAATTTAGAAGAGGTGATAAAGCTTTGCGTGGACTATGGTCTCGAATTGAATATGTAATTTTTTTGGAGACGAGAATTGAGTTTTTAGGCCATGTCATCGAAAATTAACAGATTTCACCGTCGCTTTGTAAAGTTAAAGCCGTTTTAAGGTTCCCTATTCCGAGGAATATAATGCAACTACAAAGTTTTCTAGGGTTAGCTGGATATTTTCGAAAATGTATACCCCAATTCTCTTTGATTGCAAAACCGTGATCCGATTTGTAATAGACGCTTTCACGAAATTCTGCTGGTTGTATCCGACTAAATCCACTACTACAATCGAAGTGATAGCGAAATTAGAGGTTTAAAGTATGACCTTTGGTAATCCAGTGCAGATAATATCAGGTAGAGGTACTGCGTTTTCTTCCGAAGGCTTCAAGAATTATTGTCAAGCTCAGAATATAGACATCATCTCATTACCACTGGCCTCAAATTAAAACCACAATACATATTCTTAATTGTTTTCTTGGTTCGGATACTTAAATATGTCGGCTTTAGTTTACTTAATTCCTTTCAATATTTCCTAAGTCATCCTCATGTACATATTTTTTAACTTTTCCGCACTGACCAAAAACAGCGATACCGCCCCATCCATGGGGCAAATGTGCCAAGAGGATGGGGCGAATTTGTCATTAGTAAAATAAAGAAAAAATTACACAGTGAAATATGTTCACGGCCTTTTGAAAAACAATTAAACATGTCTGTCTCCCATCAAATGTTAAGTTAATGTTTCAAATTTTTAGGGATGATAGATAATCGATAAACGAAAACAAAATTTGATAATGCGATAAAATCGATTACTCGGTTTTGAAGTTATTCGCATAGACATAGGGACACCCCTATGGCGTATGATCCCCGTTCTACCCTAGGTGGTACAAACATGTCGGGAAGGTACAACAGGTTATTAATTTTACATACTCTAGGAGTATCAAAACGACGTCGTTCGTTCTACTAATTGGTGTCCAAATGCGTACCTCTGAGCAGAGTAAAGAGGATGATTAAACACGAAATCGTGTCCAAGTTCAGTGACGAGAGAGATCAAACCAGCAAAGTTCTAAAGTGCAGATGAATAGATGAAGTTTCTAGATGAAGATTCAGATGGAGAACCGTAAATCCTACAATTTGCGACGGAAAAAAGCTAGACAGTATGAAATTGGGGACTTAGTTAGTTGGTTTGAAAGGAGGATGTATACACATAAAATCCGAAGAAATACACCTAGGCCTCTATCGGGCCCGTTGTGCGCTCCTTAACCAGTGCCACAGGAATCGAATGGAACCCACCATCTCCGGTCTACCAGACTTGATCACTAACCACTAACCACTAACCTACCGGAGGCCACAAAAATTGGGGAGTTAGTAGCAATTATAAGGACCCATTTTGGTCCCGGTCTTAAATTAAAGCCAAAATATTTGGGACCGTATGCAGTTACTGGAGTGAAACCAAACGACACGTACAACGTAGAGCGAGTTGGAGTTACTGATGGTCCGAGATTTACTACAACCTGTTCCGAGTATATGAAGCCATGATGTTCCAGTTTGAGTAATGACGAATCAGGACGGCCGAAATGTGGGATGAGTTCATGCAACCAATCCGAAAAGTGCAATCAGGCAGTCTGTTTTCGATCGTTGCATAATGAAGACGTGTGTGACGCGTAACTTTTTATATTAAACGTTTTTTACTTATATTTTTAAACTTTTATCTACTTTTTATATTATCAATAAATGTCCTTAATAAACTATAGATTATTTAATTAAAAACTAAAAGGTAGACTCCACATATATTATAGCATTTATAGTAAGAGTAAATGTTATGAAATTTACACGTTTAAAACATTTAACTGATTTCCGACAGGAAATCCTGTTCTTAGATGAGCTATAATTTTAGTTAAATTAATTTTAGGTTCTTTTGGTACATAATAAGACCATCCAAAAAACACTGCCCAAATGACACCCGACCATTACAAAATAGCCGACCTTGTTCAAGATGCAGGTATATTTAAACGTAATTGTGAACTCAAAAGCCCTTTGACCCTAGTTTCTCTAATCACTAGTATTATGATATAATTTTGCAAAAATAAATTTTATATGAATTAAAATCACACCCTGGGATTATATGAGGATCGGTGCATATTTGGCCCGTGCCATATAACTCCAGTTTTTTATTATACCTACACCACTATAGTGGGGAACACAAAAATATTGGTCCAATACCCTCCTTAAAGTATATCGAACGATTCCCGTCCGTCTGTCCGGCTGGCTGTCCATGTAAACTTTGTGCACAATGTACAGGGATTAATTTTCAAGATAATTTGATAAAATTTGGCACAAACCCACCTTCAAAAAATTTCTTAAACGTCTAAAATGTCAACAAATTAAATGTTATTTAAAAATATATGCTTTTCCATATTTACGGAGGATCGGCCCACCCATACTCCTATATAAAGCCTTATTTAGAAAATGTTATTTTTTGCTTAAATACTTTGGTATTAAGGTAAAATTCAACATAAATGTTTCTTTATGAAAAATTAAAATATTCAAAATATTCCCATGGTGTAGGGTATAGTCGGACACGGACGACCATATAGGCAATGTCCGACTATACTTTCCTAGTTTTTAATACTATAATTTGTTTGTGCAAAACTACCATTTAATATGAAATTTCTAAAATATAATTTTCGACACCAAATAAACTCTTGTTTTTTATCTATAAAGGTCGGCCATGTACAACTGCACTTTCCTACTCCTTTTCATTTGTTGAAGTGTGTGTATGCATATATTTCCAAAATATTTATTTTATAACATAAAACAAATCTGGAGAGAAATCTGTCACGAACGATATTTGAAAATGTTCTTTATAAAACTATATTAATTTTTATACCCTCCACCACCATTAGTGGTGATAGAGGGAATATATCAGTTTGTCATTCCGCTTTTGACGTTAAGAAATATTCATCTAAGACCCAACAAAGTATATATATTCTTGATCGTTATGAAATTCTGAGTCGATCTAGATATGTCCGTCAATCCGTCTTTCTGTATAAAACACGCTCACGTTAAAACGAAACAATGAAACTCCACTCCATAGCTCCCATACAAGGTCCCCTCCCGAAAATTACTTAAACACTCAAAACTCATTACCTAATTTGGATATTTATACAAAATTTGCTAAAAATATTACTTTTATATACATAAATGTACCGTAAAATTTTCTTCCGATCAGTCCACATTTCGTCATAGCTTCTATACAAGGTCCCCTACCGAAAATCACTTAAACGCTCATAACTCATTAACTAATTAAATTATTTATACAAAATTTAGCACAAATACAATTTTTATTTACATAAATGTTACCGTAATTTTTTCCGATCAGTCTACAATTGGTCATAGCTCCTATGCAAGGTCCCCTTCGAAAATCACTTAATAGCTCATAACTCGCTACTTAATTAAGATATCTATACAAAATTTACTACTAATACTTTTACTTTACTTTACTTTACTTTACTTTACTTTACTTTACTTTACTTTACTTTACTTTACTTTACTTTACTTTACTTTACTTTACTTTACTTTACTTTACTTTACTTT
>NC_060949.1:12217293-12261114 GCF_022045245.1 Lucilia cuprina | reverse complement strand
GGTAACTCAAGCACCATTTTTTGTGAGTCGGTCTAATGTACATATATTACTTTTTTAGATTAGTTGTTAAATAAATTATATTTTCTACTATTTTAATTTCAATTAATTATTAATAAAAACTATAAAATTTCATTTTATTTGGATTTATTTTTATAGATTTTATTTTGGTGAGTATACAAATAGAAGAAGAGAAAACTCATCTTCTAGAAGACGAGAATACTCATCTTCTAGAAGAAGAGAATACTCATCTACAAGAAGAAGAGAATACTCTTCTTCTAGAAGAAGAGAAAACTCATCTTCTAGAAGATAAGATAGGAACACTTCTAGAGGATACTAGGTAGTCACTTCAAGAGTCATCTAGAAGTTTCTTCTGCGGGTCTTCCAGAAGTATCTTCCAAGTTACTCTTAGACGTTCCCCAGCTCGGCATCAGTTCTTCCCGACTGGTGACAAGAATTCTTATACATCCGCAACATCGCTGGCGAGCTTTTAGCACGTTTGGAAGTTTCACACGGGTAACTTCCGCAATAGAAAATGTTTGTAGGGTTTGTTCATCGTTCATTATGTCTCTCATTTGTTTCCTCTCTGTTAATTTTGGTATTAACGGTATGCTGTATTATTTAGTGTTGCCAGATGTATCCTTGTCTTGGTTATTACCTGGGGAATTAATTTTTTTCTCATCTTTCCATATTAATGTGGTGATCAACCCATGTGGAAAGTTACTTTTGTGTAAGATATCAGTTATCCTTATCATATTATTATCCCTGAACTGTCTGTCACTAGTCTTTATGACTTATCAATTAAGTTCATTGCCGTATTCAGTCGTCCAGAAGCATTGGTAATATATTACGTAGCAACTCGCTAACGTATTTATAATACCCACATATATTTCATATGGCTTGCCTATAATATTAAAATATTTTTCTACACAAATTATTCGAAGTCAACAATATTGAAGCCATGCAAGCAGTAATATACGAACATAAAATGTACGCAAGCAGAGCATATATGTGCCGACGAAAACACGAAACAAAACGATAGTCGCGGCTATCAGGTTACAATATTTTTACTATCAAACTTAAATATTATTTACTATATTAAATGACTCATGGTCTAAAATTTAACATTTCATGTTCAACTTAAAAAATTTTAAAATGTGAAAAATGTATGCAAGATATAACCAAATTTTATTTAAAAAATAATTGAAAACGATTATATTTATGTTTTTTTTATGCAGTGTTTACTTTTACTAATATATTAGTCAGCATTTGCCGCAAAATACATATTTTTATCATTCGTCATACTAAAAATATTTAAACTTTTTCAGATTTAAATAACATTGCTACTAAATATTGCCGTTCTGTTTTTATGTTTAACTAGAAAAATTGTTTTTACAGGCTATATTTAAACATATTGTTTGTAACAGGATGATAAATTCAATATAAAGCAAGAAACACTAACTATAAGTTTGTAAACAGGTAATGTCTATGAAATGATCAATAATGAAGGAAATTATAGGTATTTTAGAAATTTGTAACAGGATGGCAAAAAATTAAGAGGGGACATAAAAACATAAATAGTTGTTTTTGTAATTTTACATTGTGAAAGGTTAAAACAACAAAAATGTATGAATGTATTAAATACATATACATGTATGTTTTTCATATGCATGTACATTAGAGTGCTCCAAAAAAACTAAGTTTCGAATTTTAACCGAAGATGCATTTACAAGGGGAAAATATGCATTTTTTCAGTTTTCACAAAAGTTTTGTCATTAAATAATTTGTTTTGTATTTTATTGTCAAAGAATCGTAAAGTACACAGAATTAGCGTTACAAAAAACACAAAAATTGGTTGAAAAATGTAAAAGTTATTAAAAATTCCCCAGGCCATTATCGTGTCTCAGAGCACTTGAATTCGAAATGTGATAAAAATATAAACATATTTTTGAAAATATTTTAATAAAACAATTGTGTTACTTAAAATACATCTGTAGTTACTTGAATATGAGGTTTTGTCCTTATAGAATGACGTAAAAATGTTCTCAGCTATGGTCGAAAAATTTTGATATTATTAACGGTCGTTTCAAAATTTAAATTTTAGTTTTTAGTTTGTTAAACAAATTTCAATATTTTTGGGAGAACTCATAGGGATTTATGGACAACAGATTAGGGAATAAAACAGTAAAAAATTAGGTCAATACCTCTTATAGTTTGCCTGTTCCTGCAATTTGAATTCAGCGGATTTCGAGAAAAACTCATTTTTGTGTAATATTTTGCAAAATTAGCCTTTTTATTATATTGTGTATTTTAAATGAAACTTTTTGTAAATTTATTAGTCCACATATTTCTGAATAAAAATCAAGAGTTTCGTGCAATTTGGGAGGAAATTATACTAAATATATGGAAAATAATCAAAATTAATCCTTAAAAATAATCAACTAATTTTTTGATTAATTTTGATTTTTTTTGATTATTTTAATTAATTCCAATTAATCCCTGATTATTTTTAGATTATTTTTAATCGTAATCAACAATTAATTAAAAAAATTGAAAATAATCGTTAATTAATCATTAATTTTACCTATTT
This sequence comes from Lucilia cuprina, assembly GCF_022045245.1. Lineage (NCBI taxonomy): Eukaryota > Metazoa > Arthropoda > Insecta > Diptera > Calliphoridae > Lucilia > Lucilia cuprina. Next base: position 12,258,527 of record NC_060949.1, on the reverse strand, counting down.
AATAAAAATAATCTAATTAATAATGATTACGATTATTTTATTAGGCCTGGCGAATTTTTAATAACTTTTACATTTTTCAAGCAATTTTTGTGTGTTTTATCTTTTTGTAACGCTAATTCTGTGTACATTACGATTCTTTGACAATAAAACTTCAGAGCCGTTGCAGCACCAGTTAACGAAATCCTATCGATCTAATTTTTTGCACGACTTATTTTTATAACCCATAGAACAATTCTAGTTAGGGGCCTGTAGGATAATTTTTTTTCCTTCATACAAGCCTGGAGCACTCTAATGTACATATACATATGTCACATTTCTATAAATTATTATTACATACTCTCAATTATTTATTAACACCTATAGTGTTAATAAATTTGCATATGCCATTGCCAACCTTTTGAATTTGCGACTGCAATTTTTAGTAGCAAAGTGATACAAAAATGATAAAGTTTCATATTTATTTTATAGTCATATACAAGAGAGGTGGTGCTAGTGCTGCATATTTAAACGCTGGTTTTATGTATATTATGGGAAAAATTTATGCATGAAATTACTAAATTTTAATTAGAAAATTTTTGAATCGAATTATTGAATTGAATTTATTAAATTTATGTGTAATTTTTATGTGGAGTATTAAAATGTGTGTATTTGTATTGATTGTAAAAGGTAACGTAATTAGAAAAAAATTATATAAATACTTAGAGGATCATATGAATGTAAAAATATATTGAAATATGTATGTAAAAAATTGTTTTTACAGGATATATTTAAACATATTGTTTGTAACAGGATGTTATGAAATAAATTCAATATAAAGCGAGAAACAATAACAATAAGTTTGTAAACAGGTAGTAATGCACTAGTAGTGTCTATGAAATTATCAATAATGAAGGAAATTATTGGTATTTTAGAAATTTGTAACAGGATGGCAAAAAATTAATAGCTAAAAATTAATATGTAACTAAGTTTTTTTTCCTACCTTCTTTACTACCTGTTTACAAACTTATTGTTATTGTTTCTTGCTTTATATTGAATTTATTTCATATCATCCTGTTACAAACAATATGTTTAAATATATCCTGTAAAAACAATTTTTTACGTATATATTTCAATATATTTTTACATTCATATGATCCTCTAAGTATTTATATAATTTTTTTCTAATTACATTACCTTTTACAATCAATACAAATACATACATTTTAATACTCCACATTAAAATTACACATAAATTTAATAAATACATACATTCAATAATTCAATTCAAAAATTGTCTAATTAAGATTTGGTTATTTCATGTATACTTCTTTCCCATAATATACATAAAACAAACATAAATATAAACGTTTTCAATTATTTTCTAAATAAAATTTGGTTATATCTTGCATACATTTTTCACATTTTAAAATTTTTCAAGTTCAACATGAAATGTTAAGTTTTAGACCATCAGTCATTTACTATAGTAAATAATATTTAAGTTTGATAGTAAAAATATTGTTACCTGATAGTCGCGACTATCGTTTTGTTTCGTGTTTTCGTCGGCACATATATGCTCTGCTTGCGTACATTTCATGTTCGTATATTACTGCTTGCATGGCTTCAATATTGTTGACGAATAATTTGTGTAAGGAAAATATTTTAATATTATAGGAAAGCCATATGAATTATATGTGGGTATTATAAATATGTTAGCGAGTTGCTGCGTAATATATTGTATGTGAAAACATTTTATATTTGTCTGTAAGCTGTAATATGCAATATCTTGTATGGGTAAATATTTTTAGCAAAAATACTAGAAATATTTCGAATGGAAGCAATTAAATATATTATATTCATAAAATATGTTTATATTTCAATATTACATACGTATGCATAGGAGAAAATATGCATTTTGGTAACTAATATATTAGTAATTTTAATCACTGGTGTAAATTTAGTAACGGCTAAAAAACACTGTGTATAGGAGTTGCCGATCGTGGGTTTATGTTTAATGTTTCGAATTCAGTTTAATAAACAAAAGGCTACAAATAATATATGAATAATACATATATACAGTATTGGTCAAAACAAATGCACCCCTTATTGAAGTTTTCGTTAAAGTAGTTCTAGTTATAACAAAAGAAGACAAACTTGAAAGATATTACACTTTTTTGTAACAAAAAATTTTTATGTTATTTATTAAAGAAAATTTTTTTAAAAATATTCATATTCCTCAGAATTTCATTGGTGAAAACATTAGCATCCCCATTAAAATGATTTTTTAAAACGAATTTTTCCATTATTTTTTATTGATTTTAATTAGAATTAATTAGATTTTAATTAGAAATTTTATTTTATGTACAAAAATTTTTTAATGATAAAATTATTTTTTAATCACTTTATTGGCCGTATAGCACCAGACATCTAAATCAGAGGTACTACTTTCATTGTTTCTTAAATAAAGTTAAGAAGCAATGAATAAAAACTCTTCTGAATTTTAAAAACTTTCATATTTGTTGAACTTTTAATATTAAATTTAACTTATTTTAACATTACTCTATCTGTTCATCAATATTCCTTTTAATTTCAGTCCATTTTAAACTTCCGAGAATGATTTTAACTGCCAATTGTTGAAAAATTGCTCGAAATTTGACCAAAAATCAGTAGATTATCATTATCTGTAGACAAATATAAAACTTTTTCATCTCTAAATCTTCTCAAAAAATAATTTTACAGATAATTTAACATTATGAAGAAATTGTTTTCATTGTTTCATAATCTTATTTAAGAAATAAGATTTTTCAGCTGTCTGGTGCTAAAAAACTAATTTTAACATTAACGAATAAAGTAAAAAAGATATTTTTATATATAAAATGTAATTTCTAATCAAAATTTTTTTAAGAAATAATCGAAAAATCCGATTTAAAAAATCATTTTTAAGGGGGTGCTAATGTTTTGATCAATAAAATTTTGAATAATATGAATATTTATTTAATTATTAATTAATAAGTATATAACATATAAATTTGTTTATTATAGTATTCGGACCCAACAACGATCAAATATATCAGAAATTTTGCAGACTATTCTGTTAAATACTTAAGGGATATTTATATTATTCTGTTAATTGTCTGATGAAGTTGCAAAAACAAATTATGTGCAGATTTATCGAATATAATTCGTAAGTGATTTTATCTTTTAGTTCAGAAAATGTAAAGTTATAGCGGTTTTCACTTATATATTTAAAACAAGTAAGAAGTTATAGTCGGGCGAGGCCGACCATATAATACCCTACACCTGAATACGAATAAAATGTGATTTAGTTTTCATAATAAAGCATATAAGTTGAATTGTACCATGCCTCAGATATACTTAAGACTTTTATTGTTTAATTGTATAATAAAACTACGGATATTTAAGCAAAATTTTGATGGGGGCCTTTTTAGGTGTAGGGTCAAATGAGGCCCTATAATTATAAAATTCATCAGGATCATCAAGACTAGTAGTAGAAATAGGTTCAGTTGTATGAGGTCTAGGTGAAATAATGGACCGATGTTAACTATTTTCAATAGGCTTCGTCTACAGTACCATAAAAAATCATGTGCCAAATTTCATTGAATTATCACCAAAATTGCGGGGGTTCAGTTGTAAGGGGGCTAGGTGAAATAATGGACTGATGTTAACCATTTTAATAGGCTTCGTCTACGGTAAAATAGAAGATCATGTGCTAAATTTCACAGTTTTATGAAGGCCAGCTGAAATAATGGACCGATCTTAACCATTTTTTCATAGAGCAATAGAATATCATGTACAAAATTTCACTGAATTATCTTCAAAATTGTGACCTGTAGTTTGATCACAAGGTTTACATGGATGGACGGACAGACAGACTGACAGATATACCCTCCCCACTAAAGTGGTGTAGGGTATAAAAATTCTTAAAAATAGTATTTATATATGTAATATTTGAAAATAGCACATAATTATATTAATTTAAAATTAGCGATTTAAATACATACCACATGATTTATTTTAAAAATTTTAAAAATACACAGTAAAAATTTAATTTCAGGAAGTTTTTTAAAATTTTAGAAAAAGAAACTGTTAATATCTGAATTCTACGAGTCTAAGGGAATGCAAATAAAAAATTATAGTTTGAAGGAATTTTATATTTATAAAGTGATGCTTTTTGATGATAGGTACATTTTATTTGGCCCACAAAAACTACAATTATTTAAGATTTTTAATGCGCCCCAGTTTTATATTAAAGTATTGCAAATGGCGATAATTTTGACGAATTTTAAGCATCATCCATGATGAGCCTTCAATTTTGTTTTTGATTCTGCATGATTTTTGTAAATGCAAATATTGTCGAAACAAATAATAAAGACGTTCTGAACTGATGTCAAAGATATATTATGTTTATGCAAATAAATATATATTTTAGGTAAACCAAAATGTAGATTTTTTAGTGGTCACGTCATTTTCGTAAACATTTGATAGGTGGGAACGTAGCTTTAGCAAAATGTGTTTAGATAAAAGTGACGTCTTTGTAGCTTAAAAGGACATTTTAAATACATTTATGACCCCAAACAATTGTGATTGTATGAGTCAATGTTTGATATATCAAATCGCAAAAATAAAAAAAAAAAATAATTTAAATTTTTAAAAAAATTGATAAAATTTTTGGATGCTCCTCCGATTTTATATTTCAAAGTAACAAAAAACTCAATTTACGCAATAATTCAAATTATTTCCTATATAAGTGTGAATGTGCAGCGCCAAAAACTGATATTTTAAAAAATTTACGTTCATGTTTTTCATCTTTTGTAGCTGTTTCTTATCTCCTAAGTGTCATTAGTTAGCACTTAACAAATAGTTCAAAAAGTTTAAAGCTATGTCAAAAAAACTGTAAAAAATTCAAAATTAGAAGAAACCTGCTGACAAATTTGAACATCCAAATTCTAATACGTAAAGTGATATTATACGGATAAGCTTGAACAGAATTTACCTCCTAAGTGTCCTTAGGTAGCACTTAACAAATGGTGTCCAAAAGTTTAAAGCTATGGACCAAAAACTAAAATGAAGGTGAAAAAAATTTGTGACACACGTTTTTTTTAATTTTGCAAACTTTCAAAACCGATTACGTTTAGAAATGAAAACCAAGAGTTTTACAATTTTGCAATTTTTAGGATGGAAGTATTGTGTATGTAATCCTGTAAAAGAATAGTTTGAAATTTTACTCTTACCAACGTTATTATCAATTTAGTTTAATTTCAAAGGAATTAAAAGACTGATATTAATACTTTAATATCAAGTTTTTAAATAAATTTTTGTTCTCTTGCGTTTATATAAGGTTTCGTATGTATTACATTTTAGTGATCAGCAGTACGATGCCAACATTCTTGTTTGGGATTTTCCTTGAAATCGTGTTTTAATATCTGCCAGTTTTTAATGAAATCTTTCACCTTGTTCCTCACTTACTTTGCAAAGGTTTTATAAAAAGAAATCAAAATGGCAGTGTAAAAATGTAATTTTTACATCATATGATTCCAGAAATTACCTAATAACTTTCATTTTGCATAAAGAAATGAAGTTATTCCATATCCGGCGTTCTATCTCATTTAATTTGCTTGAAATAAAAAATACCTGAAATAATGAAATTGTGAACTAGGACAGATGATATTGAAAATTGTATTTTTAATATTTTTTAGCTTAACAAATTGCTTAATGTATCTTAATTTTAAGTGTAAGGGTGGGAAAATTATATTTTCACTTTGTACCAATGGACTATTGACCACATTTGTACTTATGTATTTGAAAATATTTTCTTGATGGCCACTCATTAATTTTGTAATGGTTTTCAGCCCAGCAATCACATACAATACTAGGATATTTGGTATATCCTCCTTACATTCCAAAAATTATGGTTAGCACTCTTAATTCCATTTCAATTTTAAATTGATGTAGATTATAATTGAATTAAATGTAAAATTTCGTATATCTTGAAAACTGTAAGATAATTAAATTTTTCATATATAGGTAGAAATTGGCAAACTTGCAATAATTTGCTTGGCATATATCATATGTAACATTGTTAATCTGGAAAACTATTGTAGTCAGAACAAGTACGAAAGTAAAGTCGGGCGTGACCGACCATATCATACCCTACACCAGTTATGAAAAATATTTAACATAATTATGAGCTCAGCCCTTCTCGGGGGTTTCTGTTGTATGGAGGCTAGGTGAAATAACGGGCCGATTTTATGTGTTTTCAATATGCTTCGTCCTTGGGTCAAAAAGAGAGTGTGTGCCAAATTTTATCCAATTATCTTGAAAATTGCGGCCTGTACCTTGCGCACAAGGTTTACATGGATAGCCAGCCGGTCAGACGGACGGACATAGCTTAATCGACTCAGAAAACGATTCTAACCCGATTGATATACTTTAAGGACAGTGTTGCCCATACACATACTGTTACACATTCATTTGTATTGGTAAAGCAGCAGAGAACAAAATGTAACACAAAACAAAACTGTACTAATAAAATGACTGCAAACTAAAAAGTATATACTAACTGTCAAATTGAAATTATGGATTTTGACATACAGCGTACATTAAAGTTCATATATAAAAAACTATCAGCTTTGCTCTCTCATTCACCTACATAAATTTGGCATTCTAAAATTTTGTTGTTGTATTTCTGTGTGGATTTTAAAAGAAATGCGTACAGACCTTGCTTCGACAAATGCTGATCAGCAACAACAAGGTATACAGAGACGTCACGAGCAAAAACCTATTTCTCTCTCTTTCGCACAAAAAGAATTCAATGATTTTTTTAGCTGTATTTTATATACCTCTGCTCACCAAACAATTTCAAAATCAAACAAAAGTTGATTTTAGACTTTTTCAAATGTCAAAAGTGATATCTCTGTATACTTTGTGCAGCAATTGAGTTGATTTTGTTTTGCAAGTTGAGAGATAATCAACTAACACATGTTCAAATAAGAAAATACACAAGCTTATAGTGTAGGTGAGTCAACGCAACGTCAGCTGAATTCTTGTCCTATCTCGCGTGATAGGGAATCGAGATTTTGGGCAACATTGGTATAGGCCATATATTTTTGTATGTTACAATCAGAGTAGGAAGAGCGTTCAAAGTGATATTAATTCGAGCGAAATAATTTGTTTACTTTCTTGTGAATTTATCTATTTTTCTCGTGACTTTTAAAAATAAATCTCACGAGTGATATTTAAATTTAAAGATCGGAAAATAAATTTTTCTCATGACACGAGTACAAAAGAGTATTTCATGAGTTTTATAATATTGTAAATCTTAAGAAAATGAAAATTAACTTTTTTATGTGTGAGTGTGTAAGCATACATGTGCATTTATGTACAGTGTCTCTCATAAGTATTCGAATTTAAGTATAATGTGAAAGAAACCAAATTTAATAACATATTATGTATGCAAAATTAATAAATTAATTTGTTAAATTGTCTAGACAGTCCTTAGCTTTGATATCACGCTTTTTAAAATTTAAAAAATTCACATTTACTTAAATTAATTTAGCTTTATTTAAAAAAAGTTCATAAAATTAAAAAGTATTCGAATTTTTCCTGTATTTCATATTTGACAATATTTTACGAAACACAAAAATTAGAATCGAATGGTATTTTTGCTTAAAATTAATTTAAGGGGTAACTATCAACCGAATGGATATATTTTTGGACCATTTGGTCCACAATTTTGGGGCATTTGTACCATCTTTTTATGTAATATCACTAAAATGCGGATTTTGGCAATATTTGTATTTTTTCTCCTTTTTCCCAGAGATAAAACCAAAATTTGTTATTGGGATTTCATATACCCCTTGGGGTATCTAAAAATAATATTTTTTATTACAAGAATCTGTATTTAAACGTTCCAAGATATATTATTGGAATCATTCTTCTATCGCTAATTCAATTAATTGGAACTCAAGTCCATTTTTATAATACTAGGGTCAAAATTTTTCGGGGAAACTTGTCTTCTATATATTGTTTTAGATATCAGCTGTTATACGTTTTAAGTTTTAAATATATTGTGGAAGTGCACAACTCCAAAGCATGCCTCGAAGAAACGCCATTCAGTATAGTGGAATCTTTCTTTTTATAACCAATGGCCTCAAGGCTAAATGTCACCATATATTGATACCTATTTAAATATTATCTACTATGATTAAAATAAACTAAAAATTTTGTACATACAGTGTTGTTGTAATGGGCAACATAATCATGAATGTTATGAGTAGTAAAAACTAAAATCTACTGTTAAGGCATGTTTTGGAGTTGTACACCGCTTCGACGTCTTGAAAATTTAAAATATATTAATGCTAATATCTATAATTATATATACTAGCCAACTTTTTCGGAAAATATTGATCCTAGTGGTACGAAAAGGAACTTAAGATCCAGATAATTCAATTAGAAACAGAAGAACTATACCAAAAATATATCTTGGAATGTTTAAAAAAGATCCTTATAACAAAAATTATTATTTCTAGATACATCAAGGAATCTATTAAATCCTAATATTAAATAATTTAATATTTTAGTTTTATCTCTTAAAAAAATAGAAAAAAAGGAAAATATGGTCAAAAATCGTAATTTTAATGATATTATATAAAAAGATGGTACAAATATCCCAAAATTGTGGACCAAATGGGCCAAAAATATATCCTTTCGGTTGATAGTAACCCCTTAAAACAATTTTAAGCAAAAATACCATTCGATTCTAATTTTGTGTTTCGTAAAATATGGTCAAATATGAAATACAGGAAAATTTCGAATACTTTTGTAAAGTAATTTTATGGACTTTTTTTAAATAAAGCTAAATTAATTTAAGTAACTGTGAATTTTTTAAATTTTAAAAAGCGTGATATCAAAGCTAAGGACTGTCTAGACAATTTAACAAATTAATTTATTAATTTTGCATACATAATATGTTATTAAATTTGGTTTCTTTTCACATTATACTTAAATTCGAATACTTATGAGAGACACTGTATATGCGTGTGTAAACTTTAAAGAGTTATGTTTGCCTGTAGATGTTCGTAAATTTTTAAATTGTGGTCAATTTCCAGAAATTTCATTTTGATTTTATGGCTTTTTACGATCTTTGTGCACATGTACAAATAGAAATATCAATTGTTATTGTAATTGAAGTAAGAAATAGGATGTGTCAATTTTGTATTAAAAAACATTTGTTGATGCAATTTATTTTGTTTTTTTATAAAAATTAACAGGTCAATAATATTTTGGAATTCCAGTTATTTAAATTGTGTTTTTTACATTTTTTGGATTTAATTATTTATTTGTTAAAAGGGCATTTTAATATTAGCATTTTTTCTAATGTAACATCATAATTGCATGGTCATATTTAAAATAAATATGTAATTTAATAAAATATTTTAGAGTATTTGAATAATATCAATACTTCGACAGCTATTTAATTATTCTCGTACTCATACAATTATCACTGTTTCCATACAAAATTCCTACAATAACCTATTAATATATTTATTAAATATTTATAAATTAGTGTTTAACCCAAATAAAATGCTTAGAAATATATGCAAGATTTTGTTTTGCAAATAAACATTTTTATTTTTTAAAACATTTGTTTGTCGCCATAAAACCTTTTTCTCCGCACACACATCCATCTTTCACATACATATGTACGTACATCCTTCTTACTAAATTTATTTTTTACCACCGCCATTAAATCGGTTTTCGTGCACACATTTTCTGTGTGCGAGTTTTATTTAAATTCTATTCATTTTGATATCTCTTGTGAGAGAAATTAAAAAAACAATATATAAAATGAAGAGTTTAAAGTGGTGTAGGGTATAATTAAGATAAAGAAATCGTTAAGTGGGCTTTTTTTATACCAGATGGAAAACAAAAACTATTGTGTATCCAAAGGCATAAGAATAAGAATTGTTTTTTTAAGAATTAAAGTATATATCAAATTTTTTATATAAATTTTAGGTGAATGGTAAATAGCTCATTAATGTTTTATTTTAGAATTTAAATGAAATATACTGTCATCAAATTAAATTATATTTAATTTATCATTTACTTTACTTTTACTTTACAATTACAATTAAAATAAAGGTAAAATTAAACATAAACGATTCTTGGGTATTATATGATCGTCCATGCCTCACTCTTCTTACCTGTTATATGTACAGTGTCTCACTTAGGTATTCGAATTTTATTGTACTTTGAAAAGAAACATAATTTAATAATATTTTTTGTGTGTGAAATGAATAATTAAATTTGTTATATTGTCTAGAGAGTCTTAAGGTTTAATATCACACTCTTTAAAATTTAGAAAAACCACATTTACTTACCTTAATTGATTTAACTTTTTTAAAAAAAAAGTTTAAAATTTTCCTGTATTTCATATATCACCATATTTTACGAAACTCAAAAATTATAAACGAGTGGTTTTTTGCTTAAAATTGTGTTAAAGGGTTACTATCAACCGAAATTGCATATTTTTGGAGCATTTGTACCATCTTTTCATGTAATATCATTAAAATTACGACTTTTGACCATATTTGCAATTTTTGTTCTTTTTAAAACCAAACTTTAATATTGGGATTTAATAGACCTTTTGAGGTATATAAAAATAATAATTTTTGTTATAAGGATCTGTACTTAAAAGTTCCAAGATGTATTTTTGGTGTCGTTCTTCTGTTTCTAATTAAATTGTATGGATCTTAAGTCCCTTTTCGTACCACTAGGGTCGATATTTTCCGACAAAGTTTGCTAGTATACATTCATGTACATTAGAGTGCTCCAAGCTTGTATGAAGGAAAAAACGTTTATCCTACAGGCCGTCCCCTACCCTAGAATTGTTCTACGGGTTATAAAAATAAGTCGTGCAAAAAATTAGATCAATAGGATTACGTTAACTGGTGCCGCAACGGCTCTGAAATTTAAAGATGCACTTACAAGGGGAAAATATAAAATTTTTTCAGTTTTCACAAACGTTTTGTCATTAAACAATTTGTTTTGCATTGTCATATTGTCAAAAAATCGTAATGTACACAGAATTAGCGTTACAAAAAGATAAAAAACACAAAAATTGGTTGAAAAATGTAAAAGTTATTAAAAATTCCCCAGGCCATTATCGTGTATCAGAGCTCTTGAATTCGAAATGTGATAAAAAATAAACATATTTTTGAAATTATTCTAATAAAACAATTGTATTACTTAAAATACATCTGTAGTTACTTGAATATGAGTTTTTGTCCTTATAGAATAACGTAAACCTGTTCTCAGCTATGGTCGAAAAATTTCGATATTTTTAACGGTCGTTTCAAAATTCAAATTTTAGTTTTTTTGATACTTTGTTAAACAAATTTCAATATTTTTGGGAGAACTCATAGGGTTTTATGGACAACCTACTAGGGAATAAAACAGTAAAAAATTAGGTCAATGCCTCTTATAGTTTGCCTGTACCTGCAATTTGAATTCAGCGGATTTCGAGAAAAACTCATTTTTATGTAATATTTTGCAAAATTAGCCTTTTTGTTATATTGTTGTGTATTTTAAATGGAACCTTTTGTAATAAATTTAAGTCCACATATTTCTAAATAAAAATCAAGAGTTTCATGCAATTTGGACGCCATTAACCCATAAACTTTAAAGGTCAAAGGTCAAATTTTGTAATATTTGCAATTTTTGATGGAAACTAGTCGAAATTGTTTCTATTTTTAGGTAGATTATCATAAAACTTTAGAAATTTACTTATTACCAACCGATATTTACAACAATAGTGAAAAATAAATTAACCCTTAAGCGGTCTTGAGGTCAAAATGATCTTGATGTTTTAAAAATATTCCAATTTGGACATATTTCAATAAAATCCGTTTGCAATCCCATTAATTCAGCTTAAAAAATTTAGTCATTAAACCTTTTTGAATATGGTGTCAATTTGAACCTAAGTATTTTTTCAGTAATACTTTTTGTAATCGATGTAAATTTGGTATTAAAAACTAAGATATCATAATTTATATTTGTGATATAATTTTCCAGTTTTATTTTAAAATATTTAGTGCAAATAATATTGAAATACATTTTTTAGATTTCATTATTTTTTTTTATATATATTATATTTTTTATAATACCCAATGTTTTTTTTATCAATCATTTTGATCCCATGGCCGTTTAAGGGTTAATTTATTTTTTGCACTATTGTTGTAAATATCGGTTGTTAATAAATAAATTTCTTAAGTTTTATGATAATCTACCTAAAAATAGAAACAATTTCGACTAGTTTCCATCAAAAATTGCAAATATTACAAAATTTGACCTTTGACCTTTAAAGTTTATGGGTTAATGGCGTCAAAACTGCATGAAACTCTTGATTTTTATTTAGAAATATGTGGACTAATAAATTTACAAAACGTTCCATTTAAAATACACAACAATATAATAAAAAGGCAAATTTTGCAAAATAGTACATAAAATGGTTTTTCTCGAAATCCGCTGAAAATTGACCTAATTTTTTTTACTGTTTTATTCCCTAATCAATGTCCATAAATCTCTATGAGTTTCTCCCAAAAATATGAAATTTGTTTATCAAAGTATCAAAAAAACTAAAATTTGAATTTTGAAACGACCGTTAAAAATATCGAAATTTTTCGACCATAGTTGAGAACAGGTTTACGTTATTCTATAAGGACAAAAACTCATATTCAAGTAACTGCAGATGTATTTTAAGTAAAAACAATTGTTTTATTAGAATATTTTCAAAAATGTGTTTATTTTTTTATCACATTTCGAATTCAAATGCTCTGAGACACGATAATGGCCTGAAACTTAGTTTTTTGGAGCACTCTAATGTACATATTAGCACAATTCCAAAACATGCCTTTACAAAACGCCATCCTACACAGTAGATTTCGGTTTTTACTATTCGTAACTTTCACGCTTATGTTGTCCATTACAATAACACTGTAAGTCCAAAGTTTTGTATTTATTTTGATTAAGTAATCAATATTTAAACTGATATCGATATTTTTAGTTTGACCATAATGATATAGTGGCATGCAGCCTGGACGTCATTGGTATATAACAATAATGATACTACCATATTGAATGGCGTTTCTTCGAGGCAAGTTTTGAAGTTGTACACTTCCACAATACATTGAAAACTTAAAATATATAAAAGCTGATATCTAAAAGAACATATGCAAGAAAACTTTCCCCGAAATTTTTTTGACCCTTGTAATATGAAATGGACTTAAGTTCCAATATATTGAATTAGCGAGAGATTAATGATATCAATAATATATCTTGGATCGTTTAAATATAGATTCTTGTAACAAAAAATACTATTTTTAGATACTCCAAAGGGTCTATTAAATCCCAATATAAAAATCACCATTTTAATGATATTACATAAAAAAGGGTACAAATCCCCAAAAATTGTGGACCAAATGAGCCAAAAATATAGCATTTCGGTTGATAGTAACCTTAAAACAATTTAAAGCATAAAAAACCATTCGATTCAAAAATTTGTGTTTCGTATAATATGATCATATATGAAATACAGGAAAAATTCGTATCCTTTTTTGAGGCAATTTAAGTAAGTGTAAATTTTTCAAATTTTAAAAAGCGTGATATCAAACCTAAGGACTGTCTAAACCATATAACAAATTATTTTATTTATTTGCACACAAATATTATTAAATTTGGTTTCTCTTCATAGCTTACCTAAATTCGAATACTTATTAGAGACACTGTATGTGTAATTTCCTTTCATGTGACCCAACATTAAAAATCGATATCTTTCGATTTGAATTAAATTTGCACCAAATTTTCAGCTCTACCGAAGTCAGAAGTAGTGATAGTTCGAAATTTTGGTCATTTTATCAAAAGAATAATTTTTTCCACATTTGGTACTTAATTATACCCTACACCAGTTTAGTGGGGAGGATATATTGGGTTTGTGCTGATGTTTGTAACATACAAAAATATTCGCCCTATACCCACCTTAAAGTATAATAATCGGCTTAGAATCATTTTCTTAGTCGATTAAGCTATGTCCGTCCGTCCGTCTGGCTGTCCATGTAAACCCTGTGCGCAAGGTACAGGTCGCAATTTTCAAGATAAGATTGAAAATGGTTAAAATCGGTCCATTATTTCGACTAGCCCCCATACAACCGTACCCCCCAAATAGGGTCTTTTGGCTTATAATTAATTTAAATGATCTATTATGTTAACAAAAGTCGACAAAACTTAGTTTTATAGAACTTTAAATGACACTACCGATTTTTGTAATGATCGGGCTTCATTTCACCCTATCCCACATACAAACTCCCCTTCAGAAAATGACTTAAAGGTCAAAATTCACTTACAAACACTAATAACACATTTAAATTCTACATAAATAATATTGAAGAAGACTTAACTCCCCCCACCAACATTTTTAAGGATAGGGCCATATTTTGCCCTACTCCCCTTTGAGCCCTCTTAAAAAATCTCTTTTTTGAAAAAAAAGTAAAAATATTCCGAAAAAAAGTTAAAAAAACAAACCAAAGGCTTTATTTTTTTAAATAATCCCCATTTTTAACATACATACTGACTGGTGTAGGGTATCATATGGTCGGCTACGCCCGACTATACATTCATACTTGTTTTTTTTCTATTTTTTATACCCACCATCAAAAAAGATGGGGGTATATTGATTTTGTCATTCCGTTTGTAACACATCGAAATATTGATATAGCAATGAAATTTGAAGTTAGTCCCTGACGAGGCAAAACCTCTCTACCAAATTTTATGTGGATCGTTCCATAATTGACCCCACCTCTCATATAAGGCCCCTTAAAAAATTAAGACATTACTGGCATAATAGTACGAGTATAGCGATGAAATTCGACACACATAATTTCCATGCGAGCCAAAATCTGTCTATCAAATTTTATGTGGATCGGTCTATATAAGGTCCAATTTAATAATTGATTTTAACGCTCATTATTGGCTTAAAATTACGAATACATCGATGAAATTGAACACACATAAGTTTCATGCGAACCAAAATCTTAATTTAACGCTCATTACTGGCTTAAAAGTAAGTACGAGTGTAGAGATGAGATATAACATAAGTAAGTTTCTTACGATATATATATTATATATATATATATATATATATATATATAATATATATATATATATATATATATATATATATATAATTATATAATATATATATATATTATATATATATATATATATATATATATATATATATATATATATATATATATATATAAATGAGAAAGTGACATACACTAACCAATGACATACACACACTAAACAAAATACAGAACATTTTCGAGTTTTTTAGCAAAGAATAATTTATACAGAACAGGGCTCTAAAATACAGTATTGTTCTGTATAATACAGAAATCTGGTACTTCTACATCCAGTTTTGAGGAACAGTTTGTATATAATTCCTAAAAAGTTCTAATAAGTTTCAGCAATACGTTTTTATACACTAGATCATTGGAACGTATGAATTCTGGAACTCGTTGATAAATCTCAAAAACATACATTTAATAAACTTAATTTCTTTATATAGAAAAGGTTTTCACATTAAAATAAATAATTTGTAATATTTGAGAAAAAATTGAAAGAATTGAATTTAAAGTAGTGGAAAATTATAATTTTGTTTGTTATTGGAAGAAAAATATTGTAGAAAAGAAATAACTATTAAAACAACATACACTTGCCTCTTATTCGATTAACCGAATAATTTTGAATTATCCGATTACTAACCGGCCAACTTAAAACCCCAATTAATTATTTGTCGAATAAACCGAATAAGACAAAAACCCGAATAATTGAATACTCTAGTAATCACCAAGCTTTTAAATGTAATGGTCTATGCTATCTTTTGAGCAAAAAAAGTAAATATGCTAATATACCCACCATCAAACCGTATGCCGTAAAATAAATGCTCTTTTGACCGTTTTTTATAAAATTTTTTATATATTTTTAGACCGATTTTGGTTCATATACAACATGTATAACACTATCCGCATTAAATTCCGTAGGAAGATTAACATTCCTACAAAAGTTGTTAGGTTTTGGCTAGTAAGAAACTTACTTATGTTATATTTCATCTCTACACTCGTACTTTTAAGCCAGTAATGAGCGTTAAATTAAGATTTTGGTTCGCATGAAACTTATGTGTGTTCAATTTCATCGATGTATTCGTAATTTAAAGCCAATAATGAGCGTTAAAATCAATTATTAAATTGGACCTTATATAGACCGATCCACATAAAATTTGATAGACAGATTTTGGCTCGCATGGAAATTATGTGTGTCGAATTTTATCGCTATACTCGTACTATTATGCCAGTAATGTCTTAATTTTTTAAGGGAAGTTATATGAGAGGTGGGGTCAATTATGGAACGATCCACATAAAATTTGGTAGAGAGGTTTTGCCTCGTCAGGGACTAACTTCAAATTTCATTGCTATATCAATATTTCGATGTGTTACAAACGGAATGACAAAATCAATATACCCCCATCTTTTTTGATGGTGGGTATAAAAAATAGAAAAAAAACAAGTATGAATGTATAGTCGGGCGTAGCCGACCATATGATACCCTACACCAGTCAGTATGTATGTTAAAAATGGGGATTATTTAAAAAAATAAAGCCTTTGGTATGTTTTTTTAATTTTATTTCGGAATATTTTTACTTTTTTTTCAAAAAAGAGATTTTTTTAAGAGGACTCAAAGGGGAGTAGGGCAAAATATGGCCCTATCCTTAAAAATGTTGGTGGGGGGGGTAGTAAGTCTTCTTCAATATTATTTATGTAGAATTTAAATGTGTTATTAGTGTTTGTAAGTGAATTTTGACCTTTAAGTCATTTTCTGAAGGGGAGTTTGTATGTGGGATAGGGTGAAATGAAGCCCGATCATTACAAAAATCGGTAGTGTCATTTAAAGTTCTATAAAACTAAGTTTTGTCGGCTTTTGTTAACATAATAGATCATTTAAATTAATTATAAGCCAAAAGACCCTATTTGGGGGGTACGGTTGTATGGGGGCTAGTCGAAATAATGGACCGATTTTAACCATTTTCAATCTTATCTTGAAAATTGCGACCTGTACCTTGCGCACAAGATTTACATGGACAGCCAGACGGACGGATGGACATAGCTTAATCGACTCAGAAAATGATTCTAAGCCGATTATTATACTTTAAGGTGGGTATAGGACGAATATTTTTGTATGTTACAAACATCAGCACAAACCCAATATATCCTCCCCACTAAAGTGGTGTAGGGTATAATTAAGTACCAAATGTGGAAAAAATTATTCTTTTGATAAAATGACCAAAATTTCGAACTATCACTACTTCTGACTTCGGTAGTTCTTGACCGGTAGAGCTGAAAATTTGGTGCAAATTTAATTCAAATCGAAAGATATCGATTTTTAATGTTGGGTCACATGAAAGGAAATTACACATACAGTGTCTCTAATAAGTATTCGAATTTAGGTAAGCTATGAAGAGAAACCAAATTTAATAATATTTGTGTGCAAATAAATAAAATAATTTGTTATATGGTTTAGACAGTCCTTAGGTTTGATATCACGCTTTTTAAAATTTGAAAAATTTACACTTACTTAAATTGCCTCAAAAAAGGATACGAATTTTTCCTGTATTTCATATTTGATCATATTATACGAAACACAAATTTTAGAATCGAATGGTTTTTATGCTTTAAATTGTTTTAAGGTTACTATCAACCGAAATGCTATATTTTTGGCTCATTTGGTCCACAATTTTTGGGGATTTGTACCCTTTTTTATGTAATATCATTAAAATGGTGATTTTTATATTGGGATTTAATAGACCCTTTGGAGTATCTAAAAATAGTATTTTTTGTTACAAGAATCTATATTTAAACGATCCAAGATATATTATTGATATCATTAATCTCTCGCTAATTCAATATATTGGAACTTAAGTCCATTTTCATAATACAAGGGTCAAAAAATTTCGGGGAAAGTTTTCTTGCATATGTTCTTTTAGATATCAGCTTTTATATATTTTAAGTTTTCAATGTATTGTGGAAGTGTACAACTTCAAAACTTGCCTCGAAGAAACACCATTCAATATGGTAGTATCATTATTTTTATATACCAATGACGTCCAGGCTGCATGCCACTATATCATTATGGTCAAACTAAAAAATATCGATATCAGTTTAAATATTGATTACTTAATCAAAATAAATACAAAACTTTGGACTTACAGTGTTATTGTAATGGACAACATAAGCGTGAAAGTTACGAATAGTAAAAACCGAAATCTACTGTGTAGGATGGCGTTTTGTAAAGGCATGTTTTGGAATTGTGCTAATATGTACATTAGAGTGCTCCAAAAAACTAAGTTTCAGGCCATTATCGTGTCTCAGAGCATTTGAATTCGAAATGTGATAAAAAATAAACACATTTTTGAAAATATTCTAATAAAAGAATTGTTTTACTTAAAATACATCTGCAGTTACTTGAATATGAGTTTTTGTCCTTATAGAATAACGTAAACCTGTTCTCAACTATGGTCGAAAAATTTCGATATTTTTAACGGTCGTTTCAAAATTCAAATTTTAGTTTTTTTGATACTTTGTTAAACAAATTTCAATATTTTTGGGAGAACTCATAGAGATTTATGGACATTAGATTAGGGAATAAAACAGTAAAAAATTAGGTCAATTTTCAGCGGATTTCGAGAAAAACCATTTTATGTAATATTTTGCAAAATTTGCCTTTTTATTATATTGTTGTGTATTTTAAATGGAACGTTTTGTAAATTTATTAGTCCACATATTTCTAAATAAAAATCAAGAGTTTCATGCAGTTTGGACGCCATTAACCCATAAACTTTAAAGGTCAAAGGTCAAATTTTGTAATATTTGCAATTTTTGATGGAAACTAGTCGAAATTGTTTCTATTTTTAGGTAGATTATCATAAAACTTAAGAAATTTATTTATTAACAACCGATATTTACAACAATAGTGCAAAAAATAAATTAACCCTTAAACGGCCATGGGATCAAAATGATTGATAAAAAAACAATTGGGTATTATAAAAAATATAATATATATAAAAAAAAATAATGAAATCTAAAAAATGTATTTCAATATTATTTGCACTAAATATTTTAAAATAAAACTGGAAAATTATATCACAAATATAAATTATGATATCTTAGTTTTTAATACCAAATTTACATCGATTACAAAAAGTATTACTGAAAAAATACTTAGGTTCAAATTGACACCATATTCAAAAAGGTTTAATGACTAAATTTTTTAAGCTGAATTAATGGGATTGCAAACGGATTTTATTGAAATATGTCCAAATTGGAATATTTTTAAAACATCAAGATCATTTTGACCTCAAGACCGCTTAAGGGTTAATTTATTTTTCACTATTGTTGTAAATATCGGTTGGTAATAAGTAAATTTCTAAAGTTTTATGATAATCTACCTAAAAATAGAAACAATTTCGACTAGTTTCCATCAAAAATTGCAAATATTACAAAATTTGACCTTTGACCTTTAAAGTTTATGGGTTAATGGCGTCCAAATTGCATGAAACTCTTGATTTTTATTTAGAAATATGTGGACTTAAATTTATTACAAAAGGTTCCATTTAAAATACACAACAATATAATAAAAAGGCTAATTTTGCAAAATATTACATAAAAATGAGTTTTTCTCGAAATCCGCTGAATTCAAATTGCAGGTACAGGCAAACTATAAGAGGCATTGACCTAATTTTTTACTGTTTTATTCCCTAGTAGGTTGTCCATAAAACCCTATGAGTTCTCCCAAAAATATTGAAATTTGTTTAACAAAGTATCAAAAAAACTAAAATTTGAATTTTGAAACGACCGTTAAAAATATCGAAATTTTTCGACCATAGCTGAGAACAGGTTTACGTTATTCTATAAGGACAAAAACTCATATTCAAGTAACTACAGATGTATTTTAAGTAATACAATTGTTTTATTAGAATAATTTCAAAAATATGTTTATTTTTTATCACATTTCGAATTCAAGAGCTCTGATACACGATAATGGCCTGGGGAATTTTTAATAACTTTTACATTTTTCAACCAATTTTTGTGTTTTTTATCTTTTTGTAACGCTAATGTGTACATTACGATTCTATGTGTACATTACGATTTTTTGACAATATGACAATGCAAAACAAATTGTTTAATGACAAAACGTTTGTGAAAACTGAAAAAATTTTATATTTTCCCCTTGTAAGTGCATCTTTAAATTTCAGAGCCGTTGCGGCACCAGTTAACGTAATCCTATTGATCTAATTTTTTGCACGACTTATTTTTATAACCCGTAGAACAATTCTAGGGTAGGGGACGGCCTGTAGGATAAACGTTTTTTCCTTCATACAAGCTTGGAGCACTCTAATGTACATGAATGTATACTAGCAAACTTTGTCGGAAAATATCGACCCTAGTGGTACGAAAAGGGACTTAAGATCCATACAATTTAATTAGAAACAGAAGAACGACACCAAAAATACATCTTGGAACTTTTAAGTACAGATCCTTATAACAAAAATTATTATTTTTATATACCTCAAAAGGTCTATTAAATCCCAATATTAAAGTTTGGTTTTAAAAAGAACAAAAATTGCAAATATGGTCAAAAGTCGTAATTTTAATGATATTACATGAAAAGATGGTACAAATGCTCCAAAAATATGCAATTTCGGTTGATAGTAACCCTTTAACACAATTTTAAGCAAAAAACCACTCGTTTATAATTTTTGAGTTTCGTAAAATATGGTGATATATGAAATACAGGAAAATTTTAAACTTTTTTTTAAAAAAGTTAAATCAATTAAGGTAAGTAAATGTGGTTTTTCTAAATTTTAAAGAGTGTGATATTAAACCTTAAGACTCTCTAGACAATATAACAAATTTAATTATTCATTTCACACACAAAAATATTATTAAATTATGTTTCTTTTCAAAGTACAATAAAATTCGAATACCTATGTGAGACACTGTACATATAACAGGTAAGAAGAGTGAGGCATGGACGATCATATGATACCCAAGAATCGTTTATGTTTAATTTTACCTTTATTTTAATTGTAATTGTAAAGTAAAAGTAAAGTAAATGATAAATTAAATATAATTTAATTTGATGACAGTATATTTCATTTAAATTCTAAAATAAAACATTAATGAGCTATTTACCATTCACCTAAAATTTATATAAAAAATATGATATATACTTTAATTCTTAAAAAAAACAATTCTTATTCTTATGCCTTTGGATACACAATAGTTTTTGTTTTCCATCTGGCATAAAAAAAGCCCACTTAACGATTTCTTTATCTTAATTATACCCTACACCACTTTAGTGGGTATATATATATTTGAATTTGATTTTGAATTTAATCAGGTGACTTTAAGTGAAATTGCGATTTAGATCGATTTATGTCAAAAAAGCGAACCAATTTCAAACATGGATTCTTATCCTATAGAACTTTAATAATTGTGTAATTTATTCAAGGAATTTTCATTAAAAATACAATAAAAATTGTAAATTTATTGTTAATCCATTGCGTTGCATTTTTTAATAACTTTGTGTATTAAAAATTGGAATAAAATGTTGCTTATTTGGAAGATTTAAGTTTAGAGAATAAACAGCAAAAAGAAAATACAAATTCATTACCTCTATTTCGAAACAGACGATATCGAAGACCATATCGTCACCCAAAATTTATTCCTTGGGTTGTAATATGTCATACTTAATATTAGACAGAATAAGGATAACGTTAACTAGTGTCGGCTTTGAAGTTTTTAGTTGTTTTTATTTACATGAGACATTGTCGTGTTTTTTTCAGTTTTTGAAAAAGTGGTACCAATAAATAATTCAGTTTGCATTTTTTAAATTAAATAAAAAAAGAACAAACCTTTTCCATGTAATTGTACTTGACTCTCATAATATTTACATGTTAAAATAAACTAAATCAGATTTAAAGGAATGCTGAGAGTGTGAGAGAATACGATTTTTTGAATTTAAAGTATTCCATTTATATGAATGATTTACAATGAAATCTTAAACGCTGTTATTCACAGTTTGAAACCAATTATTTGTTATATTTTGATGAAATCATTGAAAGATTTAGATCTCCACATTGTGAAGCTATGCGAGTATAAAAAGAGAAAAAATAACAAAGTTTTATTACAAGTAAAAGTTTAATCAATCTTAAATCATTAATATTTATTCTCTTATATTCTTCTCTGAATAATATTTGTTTTACAATTTATTTTATTGTGTGGCACACAATTTAGGGGATGTAAATACTCAGTATTCTTATAGTTCACAGCTTCGATATAAAAGAACAATATTTAAAACAATGGAACTATGGGAAAATATACATATAGAGAAAGGAAACAAAAAAGAAAATATAATAAAAAAGAAAAACAACACAGCTTGATGATTTTACAAGTTAAGAGCATTCTATTGGACATTTCAAAGTCACTTAACAAAACCTCGCCCTTTTTCGGGGCCAACAACACTAACTAAAAAACTTATACATTCATTCATTCTACTCTTGTTTTTATTTTTTTGTTAGATTGCTGAAATAAGAAATTTATACTTGTTTTTGTGCTCCGTTCAACAATATCGATTGTTTAAATACAAGTACATAATAACACAAATAATAAAAAGTCAATGTAGGATTTGATGCAAATCCGCCAGTGGTAAGTTCTCTATAGGAGGTCTGAATAAACTATGAACACAATAAAATTACAAAAATTCTGTATTTTTGTACCATACATGTTTAATGTTTTTAATCTGAATTTGAGATTTTTGAGTCTTTCAAAGAATTTTGGCATAACCTACAAGTGGTCCGTAGCAAAATTGACCAAATTGCATATGTACATACATAATTAGAAAATAATACAAACGCAATTATTTCTCAGATCAGAAATACCCGGTTGGTCAGATCGTTATTGACGGCACCTTAAACTTGGTTGTCTTCAGGAAATTTTAACATTTGTCCTGTAAAAATACAGTTTAAGCAACTTTAATAACAAGCACGTTTTTGTCGTGTTTTGAGTTAATTAGATGACAGAATAAGGAAAATTTATTGAATATATCATATTCATCGGACACGAAAAAGTACCTTTAGTTCAAAAAAGGTGTCAGTGATTTTCTACGGCTGTCGCCAACAAATCAATTTTGATTTAACATTGTCCTGTACGCATCATCGATTATGTCTTGAAGACTTGGCCAACAGGTTATTTACACTCCATACAAACTCTACTTCAGAAAATATCTTACATTAATGAGTAAACTAAGAGATTTTTAAAAGAGAGCTATGACTAATTATGGACCGATCCGGAAACAATTTTGTATCCTAATGATATATACACAAAACGTATTTAAGTTGAATTACTTATATAGAGATAACTTTGATTGTCAATGATCAATTGCGCATAAAGTAATTTTCAAAAATGTGTTTCAAATTAGCACTTTTAGTAATAGATTTAGCACCTTTTTAAAATAATTTAGCACCCAAAAATGTAGTCTAGCACCTTTTCTAACATTTTTCAAATACTTTTTTTCATTTTTTAACAACATTTATATTTTATTTTACATATTTTGTTTTCCTCAATTTTAATTGTTTTTTTTTTTTTGTAAAAATATGTTTACAAATAATGTGCAACATAAAAACAAGTTTTAAGTGGTTATTTGTGGAAATATCGATTCGTTTAATATTCGAAAGAAATAATTTATATATAATTTTTACCCTAATTAAAAATTCTAAAAATAATTTTCAAAGAATTCAAATTACTCCAAAAAATTTACTACCAACAATAATTGTTGCAATACAGATACTATAGAGAAATTTGCGTCACATGACAAGAATATATCAAACGATTAAGAGTGTGTTCGGCTATGCCGAATCTTTTATGACCACCATCAAATCACTGCCATATAAATGAACTTTGATATTTTGAATATTTTATTATATATCGATATTAATGAGAACATCAGGGTAACATTTGAAAGATGTCAATTAAGCGGGGTTTTACTATTGACAGTGCTAATTTTTATAGGGAGTAGGGTTATTTATACATACATATATGGACCAATTTTCATAAAAGTCTGTTGGATAATTTCAGTTCCTTATTTGTTTAAAATTCCATCGATCTACTTGTATTTTGAAGCCATTAAGGAGCATTAAAGTCATAAAATATGGTAGAGAGATTTTAAATCAAAATTGTTTTATGTCGAATTGCATTGCGGTATTCGTATTTTTCGCCTCATTTTCTAGGGCGGAATTTATATGGCGTGGTGTCATTATGGACTGATCCTCATAAAAATTGATAGAGAGATTTCGGTTCCTTTAGGAGAGATAGAAATATTAGCTTACACGAAACTGGTTTATGTCGAATTTCATAAATCTACTAGTATTTTTAAGCCAGTGCTGAGCTTTAAAGAAATTTTCTGAAGGGGCCTTATATGGAGGTAGCGTCAATTATAGACCGATCTCCGTAAAATTATGTAAAACGATCTTGGTTCCTACAGGTCATGTTTATAACGAATTTCATCGCTTTACTCGTTTTTAGCCCAGTAATTAATTTTTTGATGGGGACATTATATGGGGGTAGGTCAATTAAGGCTCGATCCACATAAAATTAAGTTAAGAGTTTTTGACTAGCAAGGAACTTAAATGAGTCGAATTTTATTACTGTACTCGTATTTTTAAGCCAGTTATGGGCCTTAAGGTATTTTTCTGATAGGGACCTTATGTTGGGGGTAGGGTCAATTAAGGCCTGTTCCACATAAAATTTGGTAAAGAGATTTTGGCTTGTGAAAAACTTACTTCTGTGAAATTTCATCGCCATACTCGTATTTTTAAGGCAGTAATGAGCGTTAAAGTATTTTTATGGAGGGGTCCCCTCCATAAATTATATGGGTGGTAGGGTCAATTATAGACCGATCCACATAAAATTTGGTGGAAAGGTTTTGGTTCCTATGATACTTACTATTGTCAAATTTCTTTGCTATATTCATATTTTTACGCGCATAATTAAATGGGGGCCTTATATGGGGGGAAGGTTCAATTATGGACCGATCCACATAAAATTTGGTAAATTTTGAATTGTATAAATCTTACTTCTGTGTAATTTCATTGCTACAATCCAATTTTTAAGCCAGTAATGAGCATGAAAGAAATTTTATGGGGGGTAGGGTCAACTATGGACCGATCCACATAAAATTTGGTAGAGAGATATTGCCTAGTTTAAAACTTACTTCTGTTAAATTTCATCGCTATAGTCGTATTTTTAAGCTAGCAATGAGCGTTATAGTAATTATATGGAGGGACTTTATCCACATAAAATTTAATAAAGATTTTTTGCCTAGTAAGACACTTACTTATATCAAATTTCATCGCTATATTCGTTTATTTAAGCCAGTAATGAGCATTAAAGTAATTTTCTAAGGGGACTTTATATGGGGGGTTGGGTCAATTATGGACCTATATACATAAAATTTGGTTGAGAGATATTGGCTTGCATGAAACTTATGTGTGTCGAATTTCATCGCTATATTCCCATTTTTAAGCCAGTAATCAGATATTTGGTCATTTTCTAAAGGGGACCTTATATGGGGGGCAGGGCCAATTATGGTCCTATGTCCGCCATAATGCAGAATTATTTTGCAGATGTCAAAAAACTGACCTATGCGAAATTTTGTGGTATTTGCTTCATAAACAACGAATTTGTGAATATTTGAAGCTATTTGTACAATATACCGGGGGGTACATTTGTATGGGGGCTATGTGAAATCGTTGACCGATTTTGCCCATTTTCAATACCAAACGTTTCTGATCAATAAAATATATTTGGGAAAATTTTATCTCAATATCAATTATTTTGTGGAAGCTATCTCGCCAACACCAGACAGACGGACGGACATGGCTAGATCGTCTTCGATGTGTTACACAAGGAATGACAAAGTCAATATACCCCCATCTTTTTTGATGGTGGGTATAAAAACTAAAAAATGCATAGTACGATTGATTGTATCAAATCCTACACTGACTTTTTATTGAATTTGTGTTTTTTCAAATTTTATATAAATTTTTAGTACAAATTTAAGTAGGTATATATTTTATAAGTAGCAATAGATATACCGACTTAAAAATTAATTATGGATAACAAAGCTCCAAAGTTTTACAAATATATACACCCTGGTTTGTGAATTTGATAAGAAAAATTAAATTGCCAGGGACAAAATTTGTTTTTTTTTTTTTAATTTGTTTGATTTTTTTGATGTGAAAACATTTGTATTATTAAGTTTGTGTCTTAAAATGCTGTCAAATAATTCATGTTAAGCAGTCATACTGTTTTATTCGAATTGGTTATAGTTATAGAAATACATTTTGAAAAATTTAATATATTTTTCACTGGTTTTAAGGAATAGTTTTGATACTTGGGACAATTGTTGTACCAATGAAAATATTGAATAAATTAATTTCTTGGAATATTTTAGAGGTCCTTTATAATTAAAATATTTTTCGACAAAAATGAGTCGACAATTAATAGGGACATTAATTCTTCAAATGAAGCAGTTCCAGAATCTGAATTGGTTCAGTTACTTCTGATCTAAAAAATTAAAAAAACTTATTGAATAAG
The DNA here is from genome assembly GCF_022045245.1 of Lucilia cuprina. NCBI lineage: Eukaryota > Metazoa > Arthropoda > Insecta > Diptera > Calliphoridae > Lucilia > Lucilia cuprina. The sequence goes on along the minus strand of NC_060949.1, from coordinate 12,231,762 downwards.
CATTTTTAATTCCGCAAAATAAGTGGATTAGGTACGTTTTTGCAGTAAGCTAAAACCTTTATTTATGCACTTGAAGAAAGTACAAAAAATAGAGCTATTTTAGAATAAGTAGGAAACCCTACACCATGAGTGTATTTTTAAATTTTTTATTTTTAATAAAGAATCTTTTATCTTGAATTTTACCTTAATTCCAAAGTATTTAAGCAATTTATTGATAAAAAAAAACAAAATTTTCTAAATGAGGCTTTATATAGGTCAAATATGGGCCGATCGTCGGCAAATTTGGGAAAAGGATATATTTTTAAATAACAGTTAATATTGTTGAGTTTCATTGCGATACAAATGGTTAAGACATATTTTGAAGGTGGTTTGTATGGGGCCTAGGGTCAAATAAGAGAGGTAATAGAATATTTGACGTAATTATGGCATAAAAAGTCCAAATCGGAAGGCACGGTTGTATGGGGGCTAGGTGAAATAATGGACCGATTTCAACCATTTAAAAAAGACTTCGTCCCTGTGCCATTAACATGCTTGGTCCAAATTTCATCAAATTATCTTGAAAATTGTGGCTTGTACCTTGCGCACCAGGTTTATATGGACAGCCAGCCAGCCGGACAGACGGACATGTCTTAATAGACTCAAAAAATAATTCTGAATCTATCGGTATACTTTAAGGTGGGTATTGGACCAATATTTTTGCGTGTTACAAACATCAGTACAAACGTATAATACCCTACCCACTTTAATGGTATATATGAATAGTTGTCATAATAAAGCATTTAAGTTTAATTTAATGTTTAATAAAACTGTGAATATTTAAGTAAAATTTTGATAGGGGCCCTATGAGGCCCTATAATTATAAAGTTCATCAGGGTCATCAAGACTAGTAAAGAACTTTGTTTTGCAGCTTTTTGTCGAGATACGAGTATATTAAACATAATTAAATTAAATCTGGCATTTCTAAACGGCTGATCCGATCGGGATAAAATTTGGCACGAGCGTAGCCAAGGAATATTCGAGTTTAAGTTTTGAAGATGAATCTCGCAGATGCCCCAGGGACGGAGCTGTGGCGGCTCAAAGTAGGGTACCTACGACATGTAAAATTTTTAAACTCGTGCCATTTTTTTGTTTTTCACCCAAATACAAAGATTTATATATTTTCTGAAAGCGCTCGACGAGATCTTGAAAAAACAGGCATACTACTTATCTCTTATAATATCCGAGTTATAGGCATTTAAAAATTTAGTGATACAAAATTTACCATACCTTGGTCCGCCTTTTTTTGAATACCGGGCGTAACTTTGGACCAAATGAACTCAATTTTATGTTGTTAGTTAGATAAATTTCCAATAATATACAAAAAATTTCAGATCAATATCATTTACAGATCCAAAAATATACGTTTTTTAATTTAAAAATTCCAAAAATTTTAGATTTTTGCCGTTTTTTTTGCCCAAAATGTGTCTTAACTCTTTTATTAATAAAATAAAATTTTCTTTAAGAACATATAACAATTTTATAGTTTTCTAAAAGGTATCTTTACGCAGAACGCTTTGGCGTAAAAAACTTGTCCTATTTATTGAAAATGTTGCCACTGCGTCCTTCCGAATATGACCTATTTTTTATCAAAATTCAACTTTGGGCGACATGTTCTAAAATCCCAAAGCTGGGATCAGAAAACTGAAAGCAGTTTTGGAAACCTCAATATGTTTTCTATTTACTCCAAAAGTATTTTCCCAGCCCTGAAAGAAATGTGAACCCTATGGGCAAAAATGTAAAAAATCCCATTTTTGGGATTTTCATTTCTATTTTTGGGAATTGCGGGATTTGACCTTTTCAATTTTTTTTTTGCATTTTCTTATTTGAAATGACAAATTTAACAAGCGTTGAAGATTTCATTGAGTTTTGTTCATAAATAAAGATTTTGTCATATATTACATATCAGTTAAATTTCTAAAACTATGATTTACATCAAAATTTTAATAGGGTCGCAGATAGCTACAACAATTTAGTCCACATTTATCCCTTAATATCCATTTTTAGTTAGATATGGAAATTCTCGACCCTTTACAAAAAATTTCAAGCCAATATCTCATTACATTTTTTACCTAAATTTTTTCGACAGATCATTTCGTTCTGTTTCGTTTATGATCATGTAGGTAAAAATATACAGGTAATGATAATTTCGATTCATTCACTAATAAGAAATATCAATGTCTGAATTACAGGTTATAGTAATATAGTCCTAAATGTTAATAGGTAGACAATTCGTAATTTTTTACTTCGCAATACCTGTATCGGAAATGACAAGAATTGGTATATAAGTAAACTTCTCAGATTTTAAGTGCCATATTTAATAAATCTACAATGAAGATTACATTAAAGTACGAAGATATGTGTTCCGTTTTATAGAGTGTATCTTTAAAAGGGCCAGAAAGAATTGAAGACATTTCAAATTATATAAAAACTACATATAATCGAAAAGTAGACAAAACAGGCATATCAAAAATTGAAAACTTTTTAAAACTTTTTGATGTAAAAAGTAAGTCTGTGGATGGAAATCTACTATGGAAATCTCAACTTACAACACATCAGCAGGAGCGCCTTGCAAGTCATACGAAAACTTATGTTCAAGGTCAAAAAAAGAGGGTCACACAAAAACTTTTTTCAATCTCAAATGAGGAAATTGCTGATACATTTAACGAAATGCTGAAAAAGGAAAACCAACCTATGGATGCCGTACATATTGCAACTATTCTTCCCAATGCATCAAAAAAACGACTTAAGCGAATTGTGGAAAGTATACCAACTCCAACATCACAATCAAATTTTACTGAAGAGGAAGCAATAGCGCTTATGTTGGAACTGGGTCTCAGTCGAAATAAGTACCAAATATTAAGGAAAGCTCTGCATGAAAAAGGACACAATATATTACCATCAAGGCGATCCAGGAAAAAAACAAACTATCCTACCATCACCTATTGCTGTTAATGATGTGGAAGCTTTTATATATATCATTTTATATATATCATGTGTTTTCGATATATCATCTTTGCTCGAAAACACAGCATCAAGAATTGTGTCAGACTCTTCAGAAGACCAACTAAGGAAAATTCATAACTGTGATGTTGTCTTAATGTGTACGTGGGGATGTGACGGTTTATCAGCACTTCCAGAATACAAACAAGCTTGTGGAAGTCGGACATTAGCAGACTACAAAAGTGTATTTATGTCATCATTATTGCCATTACGAATTCGTTCATATTCCCTTAATCCATCATCGTCAAGCATCGGAAATTCATTTGAAGATATATGGATCAATACAACTCCGGGTTCAAAAAATTTTTGTAGACCCATTGGATTTGAATATATAAAGGAGTCAAAGAAAACAACAAAAGATTTAGTGGAATATTTAAAAGATGTAATAAATGCACTGCAGCCCATTTACATAAAAATAAAGGAATTCTCTATTAACGAATCATATCAGCTAAGCTTAACAATGATGGAAAGGTCAGCAATGCCATAACAGAAACTTCTTCCTTCTGGAGATGCTCAATACTTATGTAATGAGAAAAAGTCGCAATTCTCAAATATAAACAAAAGCAGAAGTATTAATGAAGATGTCCTGTCTTTCGGAGTTTCACCACTTCATGCCAGAATACGATTTTTGGATTTCTTTTTACACATAGCATACGAACTCAAATATAGAAGTGTGCCAAAGAATCTTACTAAATCAACAAAAAATACTGAAGAATTGAAAGAACTGAGAGCTGCGGGAAAAAGCAGAATCCAAGAAGAATTTAAAGTTCAGATGGAAATTAATGGAAATCGATTTGGGGAATGAAATTTCTAAATTACTTGTATCTCTGTATCCATGGAGGGAACTAACATCAACAGTACACAAAGTATTGTGTCATGGTCAAATAATAATTGAATAGAATATTCTTCCACTTGGAGAGTTAACAGAAGAAGCCCAGGAAGCGAGGAATCAAGATTTTAATCATGTTCAACTTTTCAGCTCAAGAAAATGCTCCAGGCAATCACAGAATGAAGATATTTTTAATAGTTTACTTCTATCTTCTGATCCTGTTCTTTCAACTATGCGAAAAAGATAGATTTGTTATGAAACTCTATCATCTCAAAACGAGGAAGATTTAAAAAACTTATATTACCTTCTGGATATGTATACCGATATGACAGATTATTTTATAGAAAATTAAAAAAAAAATTAACTATATAAGTAGGTTGTAAGAATTAATTGTATTATGTTTAAGATAAACAGTTCAAATAAAAAAAGCTATTATACTAACTGACGATATTGTATTAAATTGCGTTTTATATTTCGGTGGGCGGGAAAGGTGGTTTATGTGGGGTGGTTTAGGTGTTGTTGTGCTGGCTCATAATAAAATTATATTTTTTATTGTATATACAATGATGAATTGAAAAAGATGAAATTAAAGGACACAGGTTTAAATGAACATATTTTTGAATGTAATTGAGATATTGGCTTGAAATTTTTTGTAAAGGGTCGAGAATTTCCATATCTAACTAAAAAAAGATATTAAGGGATAAATATGGACGAAATTGTTGTAGCTATCTGCGACCCTATTAAAATTTTGATATAAATCATAGTTTTAGAAATTTAACAAATATGTAATATATGACAAAATCTTTATTTATGAACAAAACTCAATGAAATCTTCAACGCTTGTTAAATTTGTCATTTCAAATAAGAAAATGCAAAAAAAAAATGAAAAGGTCAAAGGGCATCCCGCAATTCCCAAAAATAGGAATGAAAATCCCAAAAATGGGATTTTTTAAACTTTTGCCCATAGGGTCCACATTTCTTTATTTTATTAATAAAAGAGTTAAGACACATTTTGGGCAAAAAAACGGCAAAAATCAAAAATTTTGGAATTTTTAAATTAAAAAACGTATATTTTTGGATCTGTAAATGATATTGATCTGAAATTTTTTGTATATTATTGGAAATTGGTCCAAAATTACGCCCGGTATTCAAAAAAAGGCGGACCAAGGTATAGTAAATTTGTGTTTGTATTTGTTTTTAAATGCCTATAACTCGGATATTATAAGAGATAAGTAACAAGATCTCGTCGAGCGCTTTCAGAAAATATAAAAATCTTTGTATTTGGGTGAAAAACAAAAAAATGGCACGAGTTTAAAAGTTTTACATGTCGTAGGTACCCTACTTTGAGCCGCCACAGCTCCGTCCCTGGGACATCTGCGGGGTTCATCTTCAAAAATTAAACTCGAATACTCCTTGGCTACGCTCACGCCAAATTTTATCCCGATCGGATCAGCCGTTTAGAAAAGCCAGATTTATTTCCAAAAAATTTCCATTCTGCCCCACTGTGCACTATAGAACTAAGGAGTGAGATCGAAAAATTCTTAACACACGTTTTTCATTACATTTTTCAACCAAAGTATTATTGGATTTTTTTTTTTTTGATCAAGTTACCTTTGAAAAACATGTCAGTTATTATGTGTAATGTCAATTATATTAATTTTTTGTTAATCTGATTAAAATGAGTGACCAGAAAAAAGTGCGTACTGAAATTATTAAATATTTTCAACTAAACCCAACTTGGTCTTACAAAAAGTTGGCCAAGCATACAAAGGTCTGCCGTCAAACTGTTTCCAATGTTATTAAACAGTACCGGGAGAACTTGTCAGTTGATAGAAAACCTGGTACAGGTAGAAGGAATGGTCCACATGATGTTTCTAAAGCCAAAAAAATAGAACGCATTTTCAAAAGAGCTCCCAACACATCCGGTAGGAAAGCAGCTCGGTTAGCTCAGTGCTCGGACTATTTGGTACGAAAAGTTAAAGCTAATGCAGGTTTAAAAACATACAAGGCTCAAAAAGTTCCTGACAGGAACGCTGCTAAAAATTTAGAGGCCAAAAACAGAGCACGGAAATTGAAGTCACTATGGTAAACAAGCCCTTGAGTGGTACAAGAACAATAATGTGGTATTTGTACCAAGAGAGGCAAATCCTCCAAACTGCCCGGAGCTAAGGCCAGTGGAGAGATATTGGGCTCTTGTTAAAAGAGAATTGAAGAGTACAAAAAAGGTGTTCAAAAGTGTGGTAGATTTTAAACGGAGATGGACTACATGTTCGAGCAAAGTGACAGAAAGCACTATAAAAACGTTAATGGAAGGGTTTCCGAAAAGGGTTCAAAATTTCATCACTAGTGATTAAAACTATAAAAATATTTTTTTTTACATACAGTGTTATTGTAATGGGCAGCAAAAGCGTGAAAGTTTCGAATAGTAAAAACTGAAATCTGCTGTATAGGATGACGTTTTGTAAAGGCATGTTTTGGAATTATATACCGATATAATGTATTGAAAATTTAAAATACAGTAGTTTTCCGATTTAACGAACCCATATATTGTCAGGCCTGTTCGTAAAATTGAAAAGTTCGTTATATGCAGTACTAAGTAAAACGAGGTTTTTGGTAGGAAAATAATTAAAAATAGGTACATAAAATATTTTTTAAATGTATTTTATAAAAATTAATTCTTTTTTTTTATAAAAATAGCACAAAACACAAAATTCCGAATTTTATATACCCACCTTCAAACCATATTTGTGTCGAATTTAATCTCTGTATTTTTAATTCTGTCATGAGCTTTAAAGTTATTTCTCGAAGTTCATCGCTATACTCGTATTTTTAAGCGAGTAATGGGGCCTGATATGGAGGGTAAGGTCAATTATGGACCGATTCCCATAAAATTTGTTAGAGATATCGGTTAGTACTCGGCGTACTCGTATTGTTAAGCGAGTATTGAGCGTTAAAGTCATTATCTGAAGGACGGAAGACATAGCTACATCGAACTAAAATTTAATAAGAACCCAGAATGTGTTACAGTTTTGGATGCAAAAGCACCGCTTGCTACAACTTACATTATTTGTTATTTTTGATAAATGTCATTTTATCTTCATTTAAATAATAATATTTTTATTAGTTCGTTAAACAGAGTATAAAAAACAAGTTTTGTTCGTTATTTAAGGCTTGTTCGTTAAATGCGATGTTCGTTGAATTGAATGGTCGTTAAATCGGAAAACTACTGTATATTAGTGCTAATATGTACATGAATGTATACCAGCCAACTTTGTCGGAAAATATCGACCCTAGTGGTACGAAAAGGGACTTAAGATCCATACACTTCAATTAGAAACTGAAGAACGACACCAAAAATACTTCTTGGAACTTTTAAGTACAGATCCTTATAACAACAATTATTATTTTTATATACCTCAAGTGGTGTATTAAATCCTCATATTAAAGTTTGGTTTTATTTCTGAAAAAAGGAAAAATTTACAAATATGGTCAAAAATCGCCATTTTAATGATATTACATGAGAAGATGGTACAAATGCTCCAAAATTGTGGAACAAATTGTCCAAAAATATACAGTTTTGGTTGATAGTGACCCCTTAACACAATTTTAAGCAAAAAACCACACTTTTATAATTTTTGTGTTTCGTAAAATATTTTGATATATGAAATACAGGAAAAATTCGAATATTTTGTGAGGCAATTTTATAGACTTTTTTTAAAAAAAAAAAGTTAAATCAATTGAGGTAAATGTAATTTTTTCAAATTTTAACGAGTGTGATATTATACCATAGTACTTTGTAGACAATATAACAAATTTAATTATTCATTTCACACACAAAAATATAATTAAATTATGTTTATTTTTAAAGTACAACCAAATTCGAATACTTGTGTGAGACACTGTATATTGATGGACATGCAAGTGATCTTTAAATTTTTTTTTATTTATTATTTATTCTCTAAATGCGAAAGAATATTTTCTCTCTTACAAATATATTAAAAACAACAAATAAATTTAAAATTTTGTTTTTGTTTTCAATATATTTATAAGAAAGAAAATGTTCTATGTTATTGTTCTATGTTAATGTTCTATTTTACGCTCTTTAAATTTTCAACTCTTTTCAACTCGCGAAAATTAATTATTTAAATCGCTCGAATTAAACTCGCTCGCGAGCGAATTAATTTCGATCGCTATCTGTACCCTTGTATCAAATATAACCAGTGTCAAACAACAGTTTTAGTTTTTAACGGCTTGGCTTACCCTGTTCTTTTTTTCCTTTTAAAACCTTTCATACACTTAATTGTCTTCCGCAGTGTCCCTCGGTAAAAATTTTCCCGGTATTCTAGGTTGTTGTATTCATTACTATAATTGGGAATTTTGGCGGCCGTATCTTTGTCGTTGCCCTCGCTAGGCTCTAATTAATCTTCTGTTTTCCACACTTAGATGGCTCTGTTGTGACACTGATGATTCCCGTTATATAAAAAACATCAAAATCAATTACAACTATTATCTTTATTAAATGGATTAGAATTGTGATTTTATACAACACAATTAAATTATAACTTATATATACTCCCAAAATTAACTATATTTAAGTATAATCTTATACAATTATGTATAATCATGAACTAATATTCACACCGGAAGTTTAATCCATACGTAATTTTTTTTTTTAATTCTTATCTCGTTTTTTATCAATAATAGTTTAATTAATTTTATTTAATTTGCTTCCTATATTTTATAAAAAGAATAAATAACAGCAAATTAGGAATAAAGTGTACCGCTTGAAACCATCACCAAATTTTTACTTCACTAGTCAATCACGTAATGATCAACGTGATCTTGCAAATTTCATGTTCAAGGTGATCGTGAACACCTTCACCCCTCGGGTTTCCTTATGCTCCATCCTTTTTTTCAAGATCACTGAAAGGTCAATTTATGATTTTTCGATAAGTGCATAACTATTGTGAATGACCCTATGAGTCAAGCACGTAATTGCCTTCTGTACGTCATGATCTCTTAACCTTGACATTTCTACTAACACCTGACATTTCTATAATATTAAACCCTATAACAGTTCTATAAAAAAAAAACATAAACAAACAAATAATAACATAATATTTCGAAATATAAAATTAAAGTCAAATATTATGAATGAAAAAAGGTGTTTGTTGAACAACGTATCCGTCACAATTTCTTCACAAAGATTACATTTTTATACCATACACCACTTTAGTGGGGAGGGTATATTGGGTTTGTGCTGATGTTTGTAACATACAAAAATATTCGTCCTATACCCACCTTAAAGTATACCAATCGGCTTATAATCATTTTCTGAGTCGATTAAGCTATGTCCGTCCGTCTGGTTGGCTGTCCATTATTTCGACTAGCCCCCATACAACCGTACCCCAAATAGGGCCTTTTGGCTTATAATTAATTTAAATGATCTATTATATTAACAAAAGTCGACAAAACTTAGTTTTATAGAACTTTAAATAACACTACCGATTTTTGTAATGATCGGGCTTCATTTGACCCTATCCCCCATACAAACTCCCCTTCAGAAAATGACTTAAAGGTCAAAATTCACTTACAAACACTAATAACACTTTTAAATTCTACATAAATAATATTGAAGAAGACTTAACTCCCCCTACCAACATTTTTAAGGATAGGACCTACTCCCCTTTGAGCCCTCTTAAAAATATCTCTTTTTTGCCAAAAAAAAGTAAAAATATTCCGATATAAAGTTAAAAAAACAAACCAAATGCTTTATTATTTTAAATAATCCCCATTTTTAACATACATACTGTATGGTGTAGGGTATCATATGGTCGGCTACGCCCGACTATACATTCATACTTGCTTAATATAAAAATTAAAACACGTATTAAAAATATTCTTGTTGTGTATTTTTATTATTATGCATTCCTGAAAAGTTTTTGGAGTGTAAGACTTTTTTGCATGTTACAAATTTTGTTTGCAATTTCTGAAACTAAGCGACATCAGTTTTAGTTTATAACGGCTTGGCTTACCCTGTTCTTTTTTTTCCTTTTAAAACCTTTCATACACTTAATTGTCTTCCGCAGTGTCCCTCGGTAACAATTTTCCCAGTATTCTAGGTTGTTGTATTCATTACTATAATTGGGAATTTTGGCTGCCGTATATTTGTCGTTGTCCTCGCTAGGCTCTAATTAATCTTCTGTTTTCCACATTTACATGGCTCTGTTGTGACACTGATGATTCCCTTTATATAAAAAACATCAAAATCAATTACAACTATTATCTTTATTAAATGGATTATAATTGTGATTTTATACAATACAATTAAATTATAAATTATATGTATATACTCCAAAAATTAATTATATTTAAGTATAATCTTATACAATTTTATAGAACCATGAACTAATATTCACACCGTAAGTTTAATCCATACGTTATTTTTTTTAATTCATACCTCGTTTTTTATCAATAATAGTTTAATTAATTTTATTTAATTTACTTCCTATATTTTATAAAAAGAATAAATTACAGCAAATTAGAAATAAGGTGTACCGCTTGAACTTATCACCAAATTTGTACTTCACTAGTCAATCACGTAATGATCAACGTGATCTTGCAAATTTCATGTTCAAGGTGATCGTGAACACCTTCACCCCTCGGGTTTCCGTATGCTCCGTCCTTTTTTTTAAGAACACTAAAAAATCAATTTATGATTTTTCGATAAGTGCATAACTATTGTGAATGACCCTATGAGTCAAGCACGTAACTGCCCTCTGTACGTCATGATCTCTTAACCTTGACATTTCTACAAAATTAAACCCTGTCTCGGATTTTTGCTCATATCTCCGTTATTTACCGACCGATTTTGCTGATTTTAAATAGCGATCTTCTCGAAAGCATGTCTAATAGAATTATTGAAGATTCAGACATCGCCGATATCTGGGGTCCTCTAAAAACTGATTTCAACAGACAGACAGACGGACAGACAGACAGACGGACATGGCTTAATCGACTCCGCTATCTATATGGATCAAGATTATATATACTTTATAGGGTCGGAAAATTATATTATAGAAATTACAAATGGAATGACAAACTTATATATACCCTTCTCACGAAAGTGAAGGGTATAAAAATAAACAAATAATAACATAATATTTCGAAATATAAAATTAAAGTCAAATATTATGAATGAAAAAAGGTGTTTGTTAAACAACGTATCCGTCACAATTTCTTCACAAAGATTACATTTTTATACCCTACACCATATTAGTGGCTCTAATTAATCTTCTTTTCAAGATAATTGGATGAAATTTGGCACACACGCTTCTCTTGGCCCAAGTAAAATGGTTAAAATCGGTCCATTATTTCGACTAGCCCCCATACAACCGTACCCCCCATATAGGGCCTTTTGGCTTATAATTAATTTAAATGATCTATTATGTTAACAAAAGTCGACAAAACTTAGTTTTATAGAACTTTAAATGACACTACCAATTTTTGTAATGATCGGGCTTCATTTGACCCTATCCCCCATACAAACTCCCCTTCAGAAAATGACTTAAAGGTCAAAATTCACTTACAAACACTAATAACACTTTTAAATTCTACATAAATAATATTGAAGAAGACTTAACTCCCCCTACCAACATTTTTAAGGATAGGGCCATATTTTGCCCTACTCCCCTTTGAGCCCTCTTAAAAATATCTCTTTTTTGCCAAAAAAAAGTAAAAATATTCCGAAATACAGTTAAAAAAAAAACCAAATGCTTTATTTTTTTAAATAATCCCCATTTTTAACATACATACTGACTGGTGTAGGGTATCATATGGTCGGCTACGCCCGATACTTGCTTAATATACTTTTATATTAATCATACTTGCTTAATATAAAAAATAAAAAACGTATTAAAAATATTCTTGTTGTTTATTTTTATTATTATGCATTCCTTGAAAAGTTTTTGGAGTGTAAGACTTTTTTGCAAGTTACTTTTTTGCGAATAATGTTGTTGTTTTTACAAATTTTGTTTGCAATTTCTGAAACTAAGCGACATCAACCTACTTTGTTTAATTTTGTTAAGCAATTAAAGATAATTTTTGTAATTTTACTCTCTTGCGCAACGCTGCTTTAAAGGGAACCACAATAATATATGTCTTTATTCAATTTGAATAAAATAAAATTGTTCAATTTAACGAAATTTCTTCAACTCATTATATGTTTACATGTACCTATATTGAAGAAATATATTCAATTTTACGAAGTAATTAAGTAAAAATTAAAAAAGCGATTTAGTAAAAATTAACGAAATTTCCTCATACCTAAAGCTCTCTTTCATTATATCTACTCTCATTCCGTGTGTAACACCAAGAAATAGTAATCTGAGACCCAACAAAGTATATATATTCTGGGTCCTTATCAAATTATGAGTCGATCTAGCTTTGTCCGTTTGTCTGTGTAAAACACGCACACAATAAAAATTTTATGGTAATAGAATTCATTCAGAGAAACAATTTTCTGGATTGGTCCCTAATTGGTCATAATACAAGGTCCTTCCCGAAACGCACAAAACTCATTACTAAATTAAGATAATCAAATAATTAATGTACATATTTATAAATAAAAAAATGCATAAATCAGTAATCTAATTAATTAATTGAAAACATATAACTTTCCTAATGATAAATAACTGCAAAAAAAGAAGTATGAATTTATAGTCGGACATTGCCGACCATATGATACCCTACACCAGTATATTTTTACTTATTATTGACAAAAAAAAAAAAGATTTTCTGCAAGAGGGCTTATAGGGGAGAAGGGGTAAATATGGGCCTATCCTTATAAATTTTGGTAGATGAAATAACGGCTACTTCAAAGTCATTTATGTAGATTTTAATCGTTTTATTAGTAATAATAAGTTAATTTTGACCTAATATTCAATATCTGAAGGGGAGTTTGTATGGGGGCTAAGGTCAAATGAGGCCCGATCACTATAAAAATTAGCATTGTCATTTATTGTTCTATTTAACTATTTTTTGTTGATTTTTGTTGACATTATAATACATTTAACGTAATTATGAGCCTAAAGGCCCGATTCGGGGGGTACGGTTGTATGGGGTTAGGAGAAATAATGGACCAATTTTAACCATTTTCAATAGCGTTCGTCCTTGAACCAAAAAAGTGTATGTGCAAATTTCATAAAATTATCTTGAAAATTGCGACCTGTAGCGTGCGCACAAGGTTTACATGGACACACACACACAGACGGACGGACAGACGGACATAGCTAAATCGACTCAGATTCTGAGGCGATTGGTATACTTTAAAGTGGGTCTAGGACCAATATTTTTGGATGTTACAAACTTCAGCACAAACGCATAATACCCTCCCCACTATAGTGGTGTAGGGTATAAAAATAGAAATATATATAACTTTTTTAGAGTAATTATGAAAAAATAGATTTCATAAATTATAAAAAAATTAAATTTAACAATCAGTTTCTTCATCTGAAGCATTCATAAGTAGAATGTGATTTTTTCTTTGTTAAATTTACTTATAAATATTGATACTTTGTTACTGTCAAATTGGGCCTGACGATTCTTCGACTAGCTCAGGACTCCCAGTAGGTTCCAACCAGAATGTCAGGATACTAACCATAGCACAAAACTTGAAAATCTATGAATTCTACTCAAAACAAAAAATCAAACCACGTACGATATTTGAGACAGATGTTGGTCTCATCTGTCCAACCTTGTCGTAGAAATCCTCAGTTCTTTTACAGCTACGACCCTAAACCCACATGACCGAATACTTCCGCTTACCTGGTCATCATTGCCAATATCTTCAATAAATTAAGCCATCATAGTGAGTGCTATCTTTTACATTCAGGACATTATTTATTATTTATTAACTAATAAAGGAAATTAAGTAAAATAAGAATACCTTTACAATATCTACTCTCTATATTTATATCTATATATATTCACTCTTAAATCCTATTTTATTCAGTTTTTTTTTATTTAAATACTTTATTTGGCCGTTACTTTTTCTTTAAGACTTATTTCCTTTTAAAGCAATATCTATTCGTATAAATATATCCCTGTTTTAAAATTTGTTAAGTTTCTTTTGGTAGGGCTCAAGCTACTACTCTTATTTATTAAATCTCTAGATTGTACTAAACTATCTTCTCTCGCCTAAAGGAGCTCCCTGAGGTTTTAGAACTTTGTCCTGTCACTTTACAGGTTAATACTAAACAATATTTTGTTGCCTCGCTTAAGCTCTATAAGAATTTCGTTTTTTACTATTTTTTTCTATTTTTTATCTTTAAGAATTTCAGGAGATATATTTATATTATGTTATATTGATAATTTTCTATTCCTTTTTTATACATTACTAGCTATACCCAGTGTGCTTCGCTACCCTCATCGTAATGGAAAAAATAAATATCATTATTGTAAATGTATATATATCTGCAATATCAAAAATTCGTCTTTTAGAGAACTCTTTAAGTTTGATTTTATGATTTTAGTCTCAATATTACAGAAAATTAGAAAAAACAGTTGAAGAACGAAAAAGTACCAGACAGTGCCTTTTTATA
>NC_060949.1:12215659-12217193 GCF_022045245.1 Lucilia cuprina | reverse complement strand
AGCGACTAAAAAAGTTGACATTAAACAAATTAATTTTTTTGCAAGAAACAATGAAGTCAGAAAAATTCCAATTTTGTCGAAATGACGTTTAAAAAAATAATAAAAAAAATTAAAATTATTTTAAAGTAACCTTTTTTGGTAGTTTAAAATCGACTTTTTCCATTAAATCTACATAAACTAAAGAATGTAGGACAAATTTAAAAAAGTCGTAAAAATTAGTTAAAGTTCGAGAAAAATTTGCAATTTGTCTTCAGAGATCGACTTTTTTAGAAAAAAATGGGAAACCCGAACATTTTACAAAAGAATCGTAAAAGAACATAAAATTGGACCTTCCCCTAGAGAAAATCGGACGAATTCGGTTTTTTATTATTATATAACTTATTTTAAATGTTCGAAATTCCAAAATATTGGAAAGATTTTTAAAATAGTCGTTAAAATTCGACTTTATAATATTATATATGAATTCATATACCGATGACGTATAAATTCATCATTCAATTCAAATAACTCGAACTAGTCAAAAATGATGAAAAAAAGAATAAAAAACTGTTAAAATTTTGTTTAAAGACAACTTTTAGAGACGTTTAAAGTCTACTTTCTCAAAAAAAAAAAAAAAAACTCATAAAGTTATGAATGTTGGACAAATTTCGAAAAAAGTTGTAAAATATAGTTTAAGTTCTACTTAAATTAAAAAAATCCTCGACGTTTTAAGGAAACAAATTTAGAAAGTCGACTTTATTAAATGATATATGAATTCATGGACAGGTATATTGTCCATTTTCAATTTCGGAGATTCTTTAAAGAATCTTCTTCCAACAATTATTTAGAAAATCAGATAAAAATTGCAAAAAGTCGATTTCTTATTAAGATATGTAATTGCAAAATTTGGCTTAACACTTTTTAATCAAGTGTAGAATTTTTCACTTAAGGTTATGTACAATTTTCATGTTTGTCCAATGTTTTTAAAGATATTCGACTTATATAGAAATTTCTATATCAAGATAATGTAAAATGCATATTAAAAGTTATTTAAAGTCGACTTTTTTTTGGCAAACAACAAAGAATCAAAAACATTTAATTTAGTCGAAATGACGTTTGAATTCATCTTTTCAAGTAAAAGAACTCAAAATAGTCAAAAACTATTAAAAAGGAATAAAAAAGTGTTAAAAATTTGTTTAAAGTCAACTTTTTGAGTCGTTTAAAGTCGACTTTTTCCAAAAAAATCTATAAATTCAAGAATGTTGGACAAATTTATAAAAGGTTGTTGAATTAGTTAAAGTTCGAGTTAAATTGGAAAAACAATCGAAAGAAGTCTTCAAAGATCGACTTTTTAAGGATACAAATTTAGAAAGTAGACTTTATTAAATGATATGTGAATTCATGAGGCGATATATTGTCCATTACCCCATGTCTATATTAGACAAACATTTATTATGCTAAACGTCAAATTGTTTGTTATCAAGACAACGTTGTCTTGATAACAAACGTCATTTTATTGTAAAATTTGGTTAGAATTTTGTTTTTGTGCAATTAA
>NC_060949.1:12214058-12215559 GCF_022045245.1 Lucilia cuprina | reverse complement strand
CAGATTTCTCACGCGACTGATCCCGAAGGCTATCGGTCAGCTCGGATAGTTTTATCAATATATTACAATAAGTAACATAAGTACTTTTGTATTTGTCTTTAAATGCTTTTATATCATCCGATTATCCGGGATCCGTATCATCTTCGTTGTCCTTATCGAACAAAAATTTCTCATAAGCCGCCTTAAGACGAACCCATGTGGACTTTATTTCCTGTCTGTGGATTTCTAACGCATGAGGAGAATTGATTGGATAACGATTCTCGTTGTAATCAGCCTCGAATTCGACTATACTATCGGCCAAGCGAATAAAGTGGTCAATAGACATGTTTAATATACCAAAAAGACAAAAGGAAAAGCACTAGCAACAATTCAAATCGAAATTCGGAATGAAATTATCTAAAAATGTCGGAATTGAAGTCAAATCGAGACTAAAACCACAAACAAGAAAAAAAATTGTAAATAAATCGATCGGAATAAAAGTGTAAATCAAACCAGAAAGAAAACCAGTAATTTGGATAAAATATATTTTTCGAAGAATTGATACCTTTAAGTTACTGGATTAAGGATCAGCTGCTTCAAAAAATAAGTAAAATAAGTAAATAAGAAAGTTCGTCAACCTATTAAACGATATTTGTTTTTGGAGAAATTCGTATATTTTATTTATTTACAATCCTTTAAGAAAAAATAGCAACAATTTATTCCATAAAGTTGTTTACCAATATGTAAATTAACACTCGGTCGCACGAACAAAAAGACACTTAGTAAATTTTTCCTTTTTAAAATTAAAATATTGGTAATTAACAGTATTCTATTGGACAAACGTGCAATAAAATGTGTATTTAGTAAACTGGATTTAATTAGCTTATATAATTATTTTACTGATCTTCAGATATATGGACAAAGTTTATCGCAATTTACTTCAATATTATTTGTTACCAACAAAAAAAAGAAATATATTTACTAATTGTATTATTAATTGCCAATCATAAATGGTTAGATCAAAATGCATTAGAATATTTGGAAAAAATAATATAAAAATTTATGCCCCCACTGACCACACCATGGTTAATTTTGATCAGTCAACGTATGACGAATAAAGCAGAAAGGAAAATAAGCAAGTAGATGTACACACGCACAAACACGTATGTTTATGGTAATACTTGTAAATGGATATCAGAGATGTGCATGAGATGATTCACTATTGATTCCTATTCGTATTATCTTTGCTTTTGTCTTGCTTCTAATCATCAGCTTATCTTAATAACATTGCTTGCATTGTTTGTTCTCTTACAATTGATTGTCATTGATTTGTTATTGCTATTGCCGTTAGCAATAACAAATCAAAAACAATAATTGTTGTCTTATTTTTATGTAAAGTATTCAATTGATTCGCAAAAGTTCAATGAAAAAGTGAGTACATTTTACAAAAGCAGTGTTTTTTTTTATTTGAATAAATTTTCGTACGAGGTTTAAAAACATTATTTTGTGTTTTTAAGATATA
>NC_060949.1:12212056-12213958 GCF_022045245.1 Lucilia cuprina | reverse complement strand
CTTCCAGCATCAATAATTAATCAGGTTCGTTTGTTTAATTTATTTTTGCTTTATTTAGTTTATCCATATACAAAGTGCATAGTGTTTGTGTTGAGTGCGTTAAAAAAAGATTAACTACATACAAAATAAAATATAGAAATTAATAATTGAAAATTCCGACGGCATTTGTCAACTTAATAAAAAAAAAGAGAAAATAGAGAGTGAAGAAGTTTTTTTTAATTTTTTTTTAAATTAGTCCAAAATTATATGAAAAAAGCCGTCGGCAAATTCAAATCAAATTTAGTGGAAAATTATAGTTGTGTGCACCGAATTAAATATCCCCTACTTCTATTGGTTGTCCAAGAGTTTGAGTTAAAAGCGTGAGTTTTCCTAAAAATATCATTAAAATAGCTTTTTTTGTCCACAAATTACTAACTCCACCGGTATTTATTTTCTTTTATCCATCGTTTCTTTAAAATATAATCATAACAATTAACGTTTTATAATAAAAGAAATATATATTAACTGTGTTTATTTCTCTTGATCCAACGTAGGGCATTTTGTTCTTTTGCTGTGAATATTTTCTCCATATTTCCATATTAATTCCAAGTTAAATTCTCTTCACATTATTCCCTATTCAATTTCATAACTCTTTATTTTTTTTCGTTCATATATTATTAAATTTAAATAATACTTGTTCCCTTCCATTTGCTCTTTACCTTTTGCTTTGCTTATTTCCAAACAATATTAATTGTCCACAATAATATTATTAGCGAGCCCTTTAAATTACATACGTTTGTACGTTTGTTTACTTCATCTACAAGCAGTACATTAAGTAGTTCATGCGTGTGTATATCCATTTACAAGTATTACCATAAACATACGTGTTTGTGCGTGTGTACATCTACTTGCTTGTTTTCCTTTCTGCTTTATTCGTCATACGTTGACTGATCATAATTAACCCTTGTGTGGTCAGTGGGGGCATAAATTTTTATATTATTTTTTCCAAATATTCTAATGCATTTTGATCTAACCATTTATGATTGGCAATTAATAATACAATTAGTAAATATATTTCTTTTTTTGTTGGTAATAAATAATATTGAAGTAAATTGCGATAAACTTTGTCCATATATCTGAAGATCAGTAAAATAATTATATACGCTAATTAAATCCAGTTTACTAAATACACATTTTATTTCACGTCTGTCCAATAGAATACTGTTAAGTAATTACCAATATTTGAATTTTAAAAAGGAAAAATTTACTAAGTGTCTTTTTGTTCGTGCGACCGAGGGTTAATTTACATATTGGTAAACAACTTTATGGAATAAATTGTTGCTATTTTTTCTTCAAGGATTGTAAATAAATAAAATATAAGAATTTCTCCAAAAACAAATATCGTTTAATAGGTTGACGAACTTTCTTATTTACTTATTTAACTTATTTTTTGAAGCAGCTGATCCTACAGCCCAGTAACTTAAAGGTATCAATTCTTCGAAAAATATATTTTATCCAAATTACTGGTTTTCTTTTTGGTTTGATTTACACTTTTATTCCGATCGGTTTATTTACATTTTTTTCTTGTTTGTGGTTTTAGTCTCGATTTGACTTCAATTCCGACATTTTTAGATAATTTCATTCCGAATTTCGATTTGAATTGTTGCTAGTGCTTTTCCTTTTGTCTTTTTGGTATATTAAACATGTCTCTTGACCACTTTATTCGCTTGGCCGATAGTATAGTCGAATTCGAGGCTGATTACAACGAGAATCGTTATCCAATCAATTCTCCTCATGCGTTAGAAATCCACAGACAGGAAATAAAGTCCACATGGGTTCGTCTTAAGGCGGCTTATGAGAAATTTTTGTTCGATAAGGACAACGAAGATGATACGGATTCCGGAGAATCGGATGATATAGAAG
>NC_060949.1:12202056-12209556 GCF_022045245.1 Lucilia cuprina | reverse complement strand
TAATTTAAGCGAAATCACTGCGTTTGTTAAAGTAGATTATTTATTTTGAAGCGATTATTAATATCGATTAAATTAGATTTTTTTAGTTATTTTTTTATCAATGCAAAATTAGGTAAAATCGATGTTGATCGTACCAAATCAAGATCAAGAAGGGCGGAAATTATCATCCGATGCTGACAAAAAAAATTTAGGTGACTACCAAAGAGAGAGATTTCTCAATTTTCTTATTCTTACTTTTCGTATATAAATTTGGCATTACCGATTGATATATTTTCGCGAATGGTAACACTTAATAGAAACTTCTCTCATTTATCTTAAAGTTAGCATATGTTCATAAGGGATATGGATAGCTTGTATGGCTATATGAATAGTGTCAGATCTTCTATATTGAAAAAGTACTGTATAAACATAATTGTATTATGTATTTTTCTTTTTCATCAAAACGTTAGGTTAAAAAAAAATAGAAATCTGCAACAGCGGGAATTAGAGGAAGGGTAAATCAGAAAGGCTTAGGATATTTTCTTAAACGTTATAATACATATGTGTTTATTTTAGATAATTTCATTCCGAATTTCGATTTGAATTGTTGCTAGTGCTATTCCTTTTGTCTTTTTGGTATATAAAACATGTCTATTGACAACTTTATTCGCTTGGCCGATTATATAGTCGAATTCGAGGCCGATTACAACGAGAATCGTTATAAAATCAATTCTCCTCATGCGTTAGAAATCCACAGACAGGAAATAAAGTCCACATGGGTTCGTCTTAAGGCGGCTTTTGAGAAATTTTTGTTCGATAAGGACAACGAAGATGATACGGATCCCGGAGAATCGGATGATATAGAAGCATTTAAAGACAAATACGAAAGTACTTATGTTACTTATTGTAATATATTGATAAAACTATCCGAGCTGACCGATAGCCTTCGGGATCAGTCGCGTGAGAAATCTGACACAAGTCCGGTCAATTCCCAGTTTTTCCCAGTCCAGCCTGTATCTTCCCAGCCTTCGCATAGCTTTCACCTTCCTCCGTGTGAGATAGAGGCCTTCCATGGTAATTATGAATCATGGCCGAATTTCCGTGATCTATTCACAGCCATGTTCATACAGAATTCCACATTAAGCCCTGTTGAAAAGCTTTCCATTTGACTCAGAAGATTAAAGGAAAAGCAAGGGAGATTGTTAAGAAGAGTCCTTTAACAAATCAGGGTTTTGATTTAGCCTGGGCAAATCTGACAGAACGATTTGAGAATCGTCGGGTCCAAGTTAACGGACAACTTCGAATCCTATTTAATCTCCCTAGCATAACTTCCGAATCGGCAAAAGCTCTTCAACATTTGCAAAGGGACATAAACTCTTGTATTTCCATATTACGTCTCCATCGCATAGACGTTGACAGCTGGGACCCTATTTTTGTTTTCTTGTGTTCCAATAAGCTTCCAAAATGGTCCGATTTAGATTTATTCCTGACCAATCGATACAGGACTTTGGAATCCGTTACCGAAATACGTTCCGCTACATCCAAGCCAGATGGGTTGACTATATTCCAGACGCTGAAATCCGAATCTATGGGTTTTGCGATGCTTCCGAAAAAGCATATGCAGCCGCGTTATACATCCGAATAGCTGACGGTAAAAAGATATCCAGTCACTTAATTGCTTCCAAAACAAAAGTAGCTCCTGTTAAAACTTTGTCTATTCCACGACTAGAGCTATGTGGTGCCGCGTTACTGGCGGATATGATTGATAATTATCTTCCACAATTTGATATCAGTCATTATTCCTTATTCTGTTGGACTGATTCCACAATTGTCCTGTCATGGTTAGCCAAACCTCCATGTTCTTGGTTAACTTTTGTAGCAAATAGGGTTTCCAGAATAACCCAAATTACTGATCCAAAACTGTGGAATCATGTCAACTCAGAGTCCAATCCTGCAGATTTAGCTAGTCGTGGAGTTTATCCAAAAGAGCTCGTCAACAACCATCTTTGGTGGTTTGGTCCTGATTGGTTAAGAGAATCCAGAGCAAATTGGCAAATTTCTGATAAGGCAAATATACCTGATACAGAAATTGAAAAGAAGAACGTGAAAGTGCACTTTTCCTATTTCCAACATTATGAGGATATTTTGGAAAGATTTTCCTCGTTTCCTAGGGCGCTTCGAGTAATGTTGACGAATTTTGTCAAGATTAGATTTTATAACATTAGAAGATAAGAATGATTTTGTCCTATCTAGACACATTTTCCGATTTCGCCACCACCCAAGATTGCGTTCTAATTATCACAAAAGTTCAATTGCCTTATATAGTTCAGAGATCATTTTTGCTCGCGATCGACTTATAATCAATTGCCAGAAAGTTGGCTATCCTGCCGAATATCGAGCTTTATCTTCCAGACAAATTATATCCTCGTCCAGTTCCATTTTGAATCTTAATCCCTTCCTAGATTCCGAAGGACTTATCCGATCGTGCGGAAGACTCGAGAATTCTCCGGGTCTATCGTACAATGAGAAACATCCTGTTATTATTCCTTATAATTGCCAATATTCACGGCTTTTAGTCAAATTTGTCCATGATATTAGTCTTCATGGTGGTAATCAGCTTGTCCTACGCTTGATAAGAACTCATTACTGGATTCCAAAAGTAAAAAATCTTATCAAAACCACCATTCGAAAATGCAAACCATGTATTATCTACCGGAAAAGATGTCAGCAACAGATGATGGCTGCCTTGCCCTCTGAACGATCTGAAATTTCGCGTCCATTTACTCATACGGGACTAGATTTTGCAGGTCCATTTGATATCAAATCTATCATGCTATCGTCTCGCGAATTGCTCACTTCTAGCTACGCTCACCAGAACCTGACCTGGCATTTTATTCCGCCGGGTGCTCCGCATATGGGTATATATATATATATATATATATATATATATATATATATATATTATATATAGTATATATATTTATATATATATATAGATATATATATATATATAGAAGATATATATATATATATATATATATATGATATATATATATATAGATATATTATATATATATATATATAATTATATAATAATATATATATAAATAGATATATATTTTTTTTAAATTAAAACTAATTGAACTAATTCTATTTAACCAGCATGTTTGAATTTATAAAGTAAATTCTTTATATAGCTGTTAAAGTATTTTGCTATTGCAGAGTAAAAAGCTAATGTAAAGATTTTACATGAATAAAACATTAAATTTAATACCGATTCATGTCAAGTGGCAACTAACGATTTAAGTTTATATTAAAACAATATTAATTTACTTTAAATCAATATTTCAGAAACTTCAATCGTATGAATTGGGCCCAATACATCTAAGGAGTTTAAAGAGCTTAATCATCAAAATCCTGTTGTCAGTTGTATGGTAAAGAGAAAAATTATCCTTTTTTAGATCAACGTATTCCTTTCCTAAGGAACATTCAATGTAAGTTCAAATATGTCAAATATGTGTGAAATTCAAACATGTATTCGAAAATTTAACAAATTAATTGAATTTTTATTATAATTATAAATACTAACCACATTAAATTTACTGTACCAAAATGTACGATCGAGTTTAATCTCATGTTAAAACATTTTTTTTATTAAATTAGGATAATTATATAATGAATATAGTTTCTCATAATAAATGAATTGCAAAAATATGAATATGGAGTAGACAATATTTTTATGGGTATATTAGGTTTCAACAAATTTGTGTGGATATATGGTAATGTAAATTAAAAATTACAGTTTAGGGAGTGATTGGAAATTATGGAACACAACGTCACTAAGTGTAGAAGGGTAGGGAAACATATAGTGTTCATGCGATATACCATCTATCGCTTAATCTGTCAGTTTTTGTTTTATAGCTTCTAGTAGTTTAAAATTGTTACAAGCTAAATATTGGAATGAATATACTCTTTTCTCTTGCCAGTTCCAATTATTTTAGTATGGTCAAGGACCCTCCCGTTGCCGGCGAGCTAAGCCCTCACTTCAATCGTTCCAAGTAGGACCTTACTAGAATAAAGAAATAATCAAACAACTTTCAAACTGAGTACTGCAACACCGCGTAAGTACCCATCTCCCTCTAACCACTAAATAAACATACATAAATATAAATTATGAATATATTAACTAATAATTATTGTTTTTACGCTTTTTTCAAATTTCAGTTGTGACTGGTTGATGTCAATCATTGAATTTGGTTTCTATTTGGTGACTCCTAAATCCTTTTCATTGATGTTTTTCCTTATCGTTGTATATAAATATTCTAACATATTTTCTGTAACTTCTGAATTTGAACATAAGTGAAATATATTCATATATTCTCAATACATCAAAATTGTAAATTTCAAAATTATTTTCGTTATGGAATCATGCAAAGACACCTTTCGTTTAGGTGATGTATACTGATGTCTCAGCCTTCACTTTTGCAAAATAATTAATATGTCGTTTGAATGCCATTCATGCACATCTCTGATGGATATACAGACGCATGAACTAATGTACTGCTTGTAGATGAAGTAAACAAACGTACAAACGTATGTAATTTAAAGGGCTCGCTAATAATATTATTGTGGACAATTAATATTGTTTGGAAATAAGCAAAGCAAAAGGTAAAGAGCAAATGGAAGGGAAAAAGTATTATTTAAATTAAATAATATATGAACGAAAAAAATAAAGAGTTATGAAATTGAATAGGGAATAATGTGAAGAGAATTTAACTTGGAATTTATATGGAAATATGGAGAAAATATTCACAGCAAAAGAACAAAATGCCCTACGTTGGATCAAGAGAAATAAACACCGGTTAATATATATATTTCTTTTATTATAAAACGTTAATTGTTATGATTATATTTAAAAAAAAACGATGGATAAAAGAAAATAAATACCGGTGGAGTTAGTAATTTGTGGACAAAAAAAGCTATTTTAATGATATTTTTAGGAAAACTCACGCTTTTAACTCTAACTCTTGGACAACCAATAGAAGTAGGGGATATTTAATTCGGTGCACACAACTATAATTTTCCACTAAATTTAATTTGAATTTGCGACGGCTTTTTTCATATAATTTTGGACTAATTAAAAAAAAATTAAAAAAAACTTCTTCACTCTCTATTTTCTCTTTTTTTTATTAAGTTGACAAATGCCGTTGGAATTTTCAATTATTAATTTCTATATTTTATTTTGTATGTAGTTAATCTTTTTTTTAACGCACTCAACACAAACACTATGCACTTTGTATATGGATAAACTAAATAAAGCAAAAATAAATTAAACAAACGAACCTGATTAATTATTGATGCTGGAAGTATGTAATCCTTTGTTGGTGGAATCTCCGAGAGTTGAAATCTCCGAGAGAATTAAATAACTCTTCCAATTTATCCGGTTCGAACTGGACCAAAATGTTTCGTTCAAAGCTATGGATGGGGATGAAAGGCTGGATGATTGGAAAACTTTATTATTCTCTCTGAGCCAAAACAAAATATATGAATATATTTTGTAACTCAGAATAATTTAATAAGTAAGGAATGAAAAAAAAGAAAGAAAATAAAACACAGGAATTAGGATTTCTTTTTTTTTAATATTTATTAAATTATTTGGGAATACGAAATTCTTACCAAGGATAGGAAAGTGGACCAATTTGCACAAAAAGAAAGTTTATTTTTGGCGGAAATAAGATTTTACGACATATTTGAAATAATTGACGTTTTATTTAGAACTTTATGACAACTTTACATATGCTGCAATTCGTAGCATTCACTATCGATATATGTCATAAGAAATAGGAATTTGCGGGGAGATTATGAATAAATGGACAATTGTTGTTTGGCATAAACATATATATTCAATATTTTAGAAAGATCTAAAAGTACCAGTACCAGTGAAGTACGAAAAAGTACCAAAGGACCTATTTTATTTAATTTCATGTTCCTAAGTTCAATATTATAGAAAATTCAAAAAGTACCAGAAAATATTCCAGTTTAAATTTTCATTCACTCAAGTCCCTGATTGCTTTTATGGATTCTAAATAACTCCACATGCTTAATTTCATGTTTCTTGGATCAATATTATAAAAAACACAAAAAGTACCTTTTGAAGAACGAAAAGGTATCAAAAAGTCCCCTTTTATATGTTCTCACTTAATCCATCCTCTACATACTTAATTTCATGTTTCTAGGTTCAATATTATAAAAAATTCAAAAATACCTTTTGATGAACGAAAAGTCCCATTTTATAGATTTTCATTTACTCCGGGCTCTACATGCTTAATTTCATGTTTCTAGGTTAAATTTTATAGAACTCAAAAAGTACCTTTTGTAGAACGAAACAGTACCAAAAAGTCTCCTTTTATAGATTCTCATTTACTACGTGCTATACATGCTTAATTTCATGTTTCTAGGTTAAATTTAATAGAAAACTCAAAAAGTACCAGTCGAAGTATGAAAAAGTACCAAAAAGTCCCCTTTTATAGATTCTCACTTACTCCGGGCTCTACATGCTTAATTTAATGCTTCTAGGTTTATTTTAAAGAAAACTCAAGAAAATACCTGTGTAGAACGAAAAAGTACCGAAAAGTCTCTTTATTATTAATTTCGTGTTTCGATTTCAATACCAAAGAAACTCAAAAACTACCAGATGGAGAATGAAAAAGTACCAAAAAACATCACTTGGTACCGGGTTTCCAAATAACACCTCATTAGCATATTTAGTGGGTCTAAATCTAAAAATTTTATCTAAATTGGATCATTGTGTTTAAATAAAATCAAATTTCCAGTTTTTACCCCTTTTGGTACTTTTTTTCTACCCATAAACGAAATAAAAATTCTATTCCAAAATGTTGCAATATCGTAGTGGGAGCCAGTTATTACGTATTTATATGTATAAGTTAATAAACCAAAATCAATGTTTTATGAAAAAAGTACCAAAAATGGATACAATTTTCACCCCTTAAACATCCGAATAACCAAAAAGTACTAAATTTATATTTTTATTTTTTCATCAAGTTATGAAGGGGTCAAAAATATTGTTTGAATGTTTACTGGTTTAAAAGATACATGGGGTGCAAAAAAAGTACCAAAATACAGTTTTTACCCTTTTATTCCCTAAAGGGGCCGAAATTGAAAAAAGTACCAGACACCTGTCCGCATATTTTTTATTTGAACGATGATAAGCTTTAAACTACTTTTGTATTTGTTCTAGTTTAGGAGATATGAGGTTACCGATTTTACCCGTTTTTACCCTTTCGCTTTAACCGTTTAGGCTGTGCGATGATGAATCAGTCAATCAGTCAGTCAGTCAGTCAGCAACGTTAGAATTTTATATATATAGATATTTAGGAAAACCTGTTTTGCCCGTTTTTACCCGTAAATGTGCAAATTTCCAAAAATCGCTCCTTAGTGGATCTACATAACCAAAAACACATCTACTGTCAAAATTTCATGATTCTAGGTTCAGCCGTTTGG
>NC_060949.1:12200235-12201956 GCF_022045245.1 Lucilia cuprina | reverse complement strand
GGCACTGCAATGATTGATATTTGTTACTTGGATAATAGATACCCTGCTCGAGCGTTAATAGACTCAGGTTCCGAAGGTTCTTTTATTTCGGAAAGGTTGTTTAATCTAATGCTCAAGTTTCTGGACTAAATAACACAATATTTGCTATTGTTGAAAAACAATGTTCATTCGTGATTAGTTCCATTCTCAATCCAGATATAAAGCTGCTCGTTACAGCTTTAGTAGTTCCACAACTTTCTGGTAGTCTTCCTTCCAAGACTTTTGATCGCTCACTCTTTTCCAAACTTCCTCCAATCCAGTTAGCTGATCCACATTTCCATACAAGTTCGAAAGTGGATATTCTCATTGGTGGTGATTTATTCCCTTCGATTATGCGATCTGGTGTAAAACCTAATGTTTGCGGTTCACTAATGGCGCAAGAAACTATCTTTGGGTGGATTCTAACTGGTCCCTTGTCCAATATCTCTTCTCCCAGTTGTTCCTTAGTTTCATATTTTTGTGAAATCTCTTTAGACACGTTTTTGGGAGGTGGAGAATCTTCCAAGGAAGAACTATACTTCATCATCTGATAAATTTTGTGACGATCTTTTTACAAAAACTACCAGAGGAGCTAACGATGGTCGGTATATTGTTTCTCTTCCATTTAAGGATGGCTATCCAGAGAAACTTAGTTTAGGCCAATCTCGAAATAGTGCTATGGCTTAATTTTTACGAAATGAAGTTCGGCTAATTAGTTCACCTGACTTGAAGTCCATTTATGACAACGTGGTTGAAGAATATATTGATTTGGATCATATGTTCAAAGTTTCACCGCCACACAATTTCAAAATTTGTCCATATTACCTACCACATCACGCTGTCATAACACCGGAAAGCACTACAACAAAGGTACGCGTTGTTTTTAATGCGTCATCTCCATCTTCTAATGGGTTAAGCCTAAATGATATCCTTCATACTGGTCCAATTTTACAAAATGACTTGACCTTACTGATCCTGAAATGGAGATTTTTCAAGTATGTCTTCAATGCTGATATCCAAAAGATGTATCGGCAAATCTTAGTCGATCCGAAGCATACTGTATTCCAAAGAATCCTATTCCGCAATAATCCAAACGTAATTATCCAAGATTACGAATTAAAAACAGTGACATTCGGCGTAAATTGCGCGCCTTACCTCGCTATTCGGACTCTACTCCAATTCCAAAGAAATCATTGACGATATTCCCGTTAACCATCTGCTCTGCGAAGATTTTCTAACCTTTGACGACAGTAGCACAGCGAAGACTCTAAGAGTTCGATGGAATGCCCGTTCAGACTCGTTTTTCTTCGTTGCGAAACCATTTCCCGATCAACGTCAACTTACAAAGAGAGAAGTATTATCGCAGATTGCAAGATTATTCGATCCGGCCGGTGGCTTTCTCCAGTTGTGATTCTAGCAAAAATCCTGATGCAGACGATTTGGATAGAAGGTACTAAATGGGATGAGATTCTTTCACCGAAATCCTTAGAGCACTGGCAGAATTTCTAATCCAATTACTGCTATATTAATGAAATCCGGATTCCCAGATTGGTTGACTATATTCCAGACGCTGAAATCCGAATCCATGGGTTTTTCGATGCTTCCGAAAAAGCATATGCAGCCGCGTTATACATCCGAATAGCTGACGGTAAAAAGATATCCAGTCACTTAATTGCTTCCAAAACAAAAGTAGCTCCTGTTAA
>NC_060949.1:12195325-12200135 GCF_022045245.1 Lucilia cuprina | reverse complement strand
CATAATAACGGTCTCCCACTACGATGCTGCAACATTTTGGGATAGAATTTTTATTTCGTTAATGGGTAGAAAAAAAGTACCAAAAGGGGTAAAAACTGGAAATTTGATATTATTCAAACACAATGATCCAGTTTAGATAAAATTTTTAGATTTAGAAACACTAAATATGCCGGTAACAAGTGATATTTTTTGGTACTTTTTCATTCTACATCTGGTACCTTTTGAGTTTTCTTTGATATTGAAATCGAAACATGAAATTAATATTAAAGGGACTTTTCGGTACTTTTTCGTTCTACACTATAAAAGTGGGCTTTTTGGTACTTTTTCGTACTTCGACTGGTACTTTTTGAGTTTTCTATTAAATTTAACCTAGAAACATGAAATTAAGCATGTAGAGCCCGAAGTAAATGAGAATCTATAAAAGGGGACTTTTTGGACCTTTTTCGTTTTACAAAAGGTACTTTTTTAATTTTCTATAAAATTTAACTTAGAAAAAATAAATTCAGCATGTAGAGCCCGGAGTAAATGAGAATCTATAAAGGGGCATTTTTGGCACTTTTTCCTTCTTCAAAAGGTATTTTTGAATTTCCTATAATATTGAACCTAGAAACATGAAATTAAGTATGTAGAGGATAGATTAAGTGAGAACCTATAAAAGGGTACTCTTGGTACTTTTTCGTTCTTCAAAAGGTACTTTGTATAATTTTGAACCTAGAAACGTGAAAAGCCCGGAGTAAGTGACAACCCATAAACAGGGACCTTTTGGTACTTTTTCGTTCTTCAAAAGGTACCTTTTGAAATTTCCATAATATTGAAACATGAAATTATGTATGTAGAGCCCGGATTATGTGGGAACCTATAAAGGGGACTTTTTGGTACTTTTTCGTTCTTCAAAAAGTACTTTTTGAAATTTCTATAATATTGAACCTAGAAACATGAAATTAAGCATGTAGAACCCAGATTATGTGAGAGCCTATAAAAGGGGACTTTATGATACTTTTTCTTTCTTTAAAAATACTTTTTGAATTTTCTATAATATTGAACCCAGAAATATGTAATTATGTATGTATAGCCCGGATTAAGTGAGAACCCATAAAGGGGGACTTTTTGGTACCTTTCTGTTCTTCGCCTGGTAGTTTTTGAAATTTCTATAATACTGAACCTAGAAACATCTGATTAAGTATGTAGAGCCCGTATTAAGTGACAACCCATAAAAGGGCACTTTTTGGTACTTTCGTTCTTCAAAAAGTACTTTTTGAAATTTCCTTAATGTTGAATCTAGAAACATGAAATTAAACACGTAGAGCCTGGATTATGTGAGAACCTTTAAAAGAGGACTTTTTGGAACTTTTTTGTTCTTTAAAAGGTACTTTCTGAATTTTCTACAATACTGAACTAGAAACATGTAATTAAGTATGAATGGCCCGGATTAAGTGAGAACCCATAAAAGGGAACTCTTTCGTTCTACAAAAGGTACTTTTTGAAATTTCTATTATTTTGAATCCAGAAACATGAAATTAAGCATGTATGTCCCGGATTAAGTGAGAACCTATAGGGACTTTTTGGTACTTTTTCGTTCTTCAAAATGTACTTTTTGAAATTTCTATAACATAGAACCTAGAAACGTGAAATTAAGCATATAAAGACCGTAGTAAATGATAACCTATAGAAGGGGACTTTTTAGTATTTTTCGTTCTTCAAAAGGTACTTTTTAAAATTTCTCCTCACTTAATCCGGGCTCTACATGCTTAATTTCATGTTTCTAGGTTCAATATTATACAAAAATCCAAAAAGTACCTTTTAAAGAACGAAAAAGTACCAAAAGTCCCCTTTTATAGGTTCTCACTTAATCCATCCATCCATTTCATGTTTCTAGGTTCAATTCAAAAAGTACCTTTTGAAAAACGAAAAAGTACCAAAAAGTCCCCTTTTATAGATTCTCATTTACTCCGGGCTCTACATACTTAATTTTATGTTTCTAGGTTCAATATTATACAAAAATCCAGAAAGTACCTTTTGAAGAACGAAAAAGTACCAATAAGTCCCCTTTTATAGATTCTCATTTACTCCGGCTCTACATGCTTAATTTCATTTTTCTAGGTTAAATTTTATAGAAAACTCAAAAAGTACCTTTTGTAGAACGAAAAAGTACCAAAAAGTCCGCTTTTATAGATTCTCATTTACTACGTGCTCTACATGCTAAATTTCATGTTTCTAGGTTCAATATTATAGAAAATTCAAAAAGTACCAGTCGAAGTACGAAAAAGTACCGAAAAGTCCCCTTTTATAGATTCTCACTTACTCCGGGCTCTACATGCTTAATTTCATGCTTCTAGGTTTAATTTTAAAGAAAACTCAAGAAAATACCTGTGTAGAACGAAAAAGTACCGAAAAGTCTCTTTAATTTCATGTTTCGATTTCAATATCAATTTCAATTTCATGTTTCAATTTCAATATCAAAGAAAACTCAAAAACTACCAGATGGAGAATGAAAAAGTACCAAAAATATCACTTGGTACCGGGTTTCCAAATAACACCTCATTAGCATATTTAGTGTTTCTAAATCTAAAAATTTTATCTAAATTGGATTATTGTGTTTGAATAAAATCAAATTTCCAGTTTTTACCTCTTTTGGTACTTTTTTTCTACCCATTAACGAAATAAAAATTCTATTCCAAAATGTTGCAACATCGTAGTGGGAGCCCGTTATTTCGTATTTATATGTATAAGTTAATAAACCAAAATCAATGTTTTATGAAAAAAGTACCAAAAATAGGTACAATTTTCACCCCTTAAACATCCGAATAACCAAAAAGTACTAAATTTATATTTTTATTTTTTCGTAAAGTTATGAAGGAGTCAAAAATATTGTTTGAATGTTTACTGGTTTAAAAGATACATGGGGTGCAAAAAAAGTACCAAAATACAGTTTTTACCCTTTTATTCCCTAAAGGGGCCGAAATTGAAAAAAGTACCAGACACCTGTCCGCATATTTTTTATATGAACGAAAACTACTTTTGTATTTTTTCTAGTTTAGGAGATATAAGGTTACGTTTTTACCCTTTTTTACCCCCTAAACATTCGAATTTCCAAAAATCATGTCTTAGTGGATCTATTTGGTGGGAGACCAACCCCCTGTCCAAATTTCAGCTCTTTAGCATTAACCGTTTAGGCTGTGCGATGATGAATCAGTCAATCAGTCAGTCAGCAACGTTAGAATTTTATATATATAGATATTTAAGAAAACCTATTTTACCCGTTTTTCCCCTTTTTACCCGTAAATGTGCAAATTTCCAAAAATAGCTCCTTAGTGCATCTACATAACCAAAAACACATTTACTGTCAAAATTTCATGATTCTAGGTTCAGCCGTTTGGGCTGTGCGATGATGAATCAGTCAGTCAGTAACGCTACTCTTTTATATATAGATGTCCAAAAAAGATTATTAACTTAATAATGGTTTAAAACTGTTTTATATAGAAAAATTTATTATTTAAATTTATTATTTAAAATTTAAATTAGTTTTTATTTAATGTATTAATTCTTAATAATATTTGTTTCTTTAGATCGCTAATTGTAATGCCTTTTGAAGAACGAAAAAGTACCCTTTATGGGTTCCCACTTAATCCTGGCTCTACAAACTTAATTTCATGTTTTTATGTTCAATGTTATAGAAATTTCATGAAATACTTTTTGAGGAGCGAAAAAGTACCCAAAACTCCCCTTTCATTGGTTATCATTTACTACGGTCTCTATATGCTTAATTTCACGTTTCTAGGTTCAATATTATAGAAATTTTAAAGAGTACCTTTTGAAGAACGAAAAATACTAAAAAGTCCCCTTCTATAGGTTCTCATTTACTACGGTCTCTATATGCTTAATTTCACGTTTCTAGGTTCAATATTATAGAAATTTTAAAAAGTACCTTTTGAAGAACGAAAAATACTAAAAAGTCCCCTTCTATAGGTTATCATTTACTACGGTCCTTATATGCTTAATTTCACGTTTCTAGGTTCAATGTTATAGAAATTTCAAAAAGTACCTTTTGAAGAACGAAAAAGTACCAAAAAGTTCCTATAGGTTCTCACTTAATCCGGGACATACATGCTTAATTTCATGTTTCTGGATTCAAAATTATAGAAATTTCAAAAAGTACCTTTTGTAGAACGAAAAAGTTCCCTTTTATGGGTTCTCACTTAATCCGGGCCATTCATACATAATTACATGTTTCTAGTTCAGTATTGTAGAAAATTCAGAAAGTACCTTTTAAAGAACGAAAAAGTACCAAAAAGTCCTCTTTTAAAGGTTCTCACATAATCCAGGCTCTACGTGTTTAATTTCATGTTTCTAGATTCAACAATATAGAAATTTCAAAAAGTACTTTTTGAAGAACGAAAGTACCAAAAAGTGCCCTTTTATGGGTTGTCACTTAATCCGGGCTCTACATACTTAATTAGATGTTTCTAGGTTCAGTATTATAGAAATTTTAAAAACTAAAAAGTCCCCCTTTATGGGTTCTCACTTAATCCGGGCTATACATACATAATTACATATTTCTGGGTTCAATATTATAGAAAATTCAAAAAGTACTTTTTAAAGAAAGAAAAAGTATCATAAAGTCCCTTTTATAGGCTCTCACATAATCTGGGTTCTACATTGTTTGAACATTCAAACAATATTTTTGACTCCTTCATAACTTGATGAAAAAATAAAAATATAAATTTAGTACTTTTCGGATATTCGGATGTTTAAGGGGTGAAAATTGTACCTATTTTTGGTACTTTTATCATGAAACATTGATTTTGGTTTA
>NC_060949.1:12191205-12195225 GCF_022045245.1 Lucilia cuprina | reverse complement strand
ATTATTCCTTATAATTGCCAATATTCACGGCTTTTAGTCAAATTTGTCCATGATATTAGTCTTCATGGTGGTAATCAGCTTGTCCTACGCTTGATAAGAACTCATTACAGGATTTCAAAAGTAAAAAATCTTATCAAAACCACCATTCGAAAATGCAAACCATGTATTATCTACCGGAAAAGATGTCAGCAACAGATGATGGCTGCCTTGCCCTCTGAACGATCTGAAATTTCGCGTCCATTTACTCATACGGGACTAGATTTTGCAGGTCCATTTGATATCAAATCTATCATGCTATCGTCTCGCGAATTGCTCACTTCTAGCTACGCTCACCAGAACCTGACCTGGCATTTTATTCCGCCGGGTGCTCCGCATATGGGTGGCCTTTGGGAGGCAGGAGTCAAGAGCTTTAAATCACATTTCCGTAAAACCGTAGGTTGTTTTAAATACACGTTTGAAGAATTTTCCACTCTTCTCGCTTGAATTGAAGACTGTCTCAACTCTCGGCCTATTTCTCCACAATCGCAAGATCCATCAGATCTTTCCGCCTTAACTCCAGGTCATTTCCTCATAGGTGCTCCTATCCTATGTCCTATTGATCCTAAGATTAACGAAAGTCCGATATCCATTGTTAATCATTGGCAACGTCTAAAATTAGTCCATCAAAATTTCTGCTTTCGTTGGAAAAACGAATATTTGAAGGAGATGCAGAAACGAACTAAATGGAAGACTTCCGAAGATAATGTCAAACCCGGGACATTAGTTGTCATAAAGGATGAAAATCTCCCTTCAAACTCTTGGCGGCTAGGTAGAATTGAAAAAGTGCATACCGGATCCGATAAGAAAGTTCGAGTTGCCGACATATATACGCAACGTGGTCTAATAACAAGGCCAATCCATAAATTAGTTTGCTTATTCGAATCCTAGTCATCCACTTTCTCTCTACATTCTCTAAGATCTTCCAACCAACTTTATTCCTTTCAGAGCATCATGCCTAAACGCCAAACCAAAAACTCCAAAAGCTCCAATAATCGTCGCCGTCGCCAACAGCACATCAAGCTGCCTAGCAATTACAACCGGTTCCTATGCCGTTTATGTGTACGTCCGCATCCGTTACGCGTCTGTCGCAAGTTCCTCGCGATGAACATGAAGGAACGTCTGGACGCCGTAAAAACGCATAAATATTGCTAGAACTGTTTAGCTCATGACCACTCCAAAGGAACATGCATTTCGAAACGCGGTTGTCGTCATTGCAGCAAATTCCACCACACCCTTCTCCATATCAATCCCCGGCTTTTAAAAGATTTCGGCATAAGTCCAACCCGCTCCAACTCTCGATCTCGATCTCCGTCGCCTAGACCCTCGACTTCGCAAGCTGCTCGAAAAAAATTAGCTGCTCCAACGACTTCGGCAACTACATTAACGTCGCTCCTACGACAGAATAGCGTAATTCTATTGCCGACGGTTTTAGTGAAGATTGGCTCCACGAATACCCATGCGCGCTGTCTCTTGGATTGGAGTAAAACTCCCATAAACTCATTGCCAGTGAATTTTAAGCAACATTTCCAAAATTTGTTCTTAGCGGACCCTAAATTCTTCGAATCCGCTGGAATTGAAGTCATCATCGGCGTTGATTTGTATCCGAAGGTGATGAGAGAGGGTGTTTTTACCAAAACAGTGTTGCCAACGGCGCAAAGTACCATCTTTGGATGGACCATTTACGGCGCGTGTCTCACATGAACAATATACCACATACACTTGTATATTCGATAAAGTAAAATAAAACCAAAACAAACAAACACAAATATTTTATTAATTGAATTTTCAAATAAAATATATTCATTGAATTCCATATATCCATATATTTCCATTTATTTCCTTTTGCAACAAATATTGTTATTTATTCTTTTCCTTTCTATAGCACAGATGTCCAAAGGAATCAACTTACTAATATTAACACTAAGATTGCCTAACCTCACAACTATATTTTGTAATTCCTTCTAGCAGAAATAAGTATTTTACGACAATCCTTATTCCTTTTTTTCCATAGTTTGTATACTGCAAGGCGGGCGGTAATGTTTATGCCAAACAACAATTGTCCATTTATTCATAATCTCCCCGCAAATTCCTATTTCTTATGACATATATCGATACTGAATGCTATGAATTGCAGCATATGTAAAGTTGTCATAAAGTTCTAAATAAAACGTCAATTATTTCAAATATATCGTAAAATCTTATTTCCGCCAGAAAGAAACTTTCTTTTTGTGCAAATTGGTCCACTTTCCTATCCTTGGTAAGAATTCCGTATTCCCAAATAATTTAATAAATATTAAACGAAAAGAAATCCTAATTCCTGTGTTTTATTTTCTTTCTTTTTTTTCATTCCTTACTTATTAAATTATTCTGAGTTACAAAATATATTCATATATTTTGTTTTGGCTCAGAGAGAATAATAAAGTTTTCCAATCATCCAGCCTTTCATCCCCATCCATAGCTTTGAACGAAACAATATAAACATAAAATTAAACACGCAGTATCCCAATTGAACGAAAATTAAAAAAGCATACTCTGGTACTTTTTTGTTCTTTTACTAATACTTTTCGAATTTTCTATAATATTGAACCAAAAAACATTAAATTGGACATGTAGCTTCCTGATTGTATAAAAATCTTTATGCGATTGTTTTGGTTTCTGGTTGAAAATTAAACATGCGTCATCCTGATTTAATGAAAATATATAAAAAGCCACTGTCTGGTACTTTTTTGTTCTTCAACTGTTTTTTCTAATTTTCTGTAATCTATATATATATAAAATTCTAACGTTACTGACTGACTGATTGACTGATTCATCGTCGCACAGCCTAAACGGTTAAAGCTAAATAGCTGAAATTTGGACACGGGGTTGGTCTCCCACCAAATAGGGGGTAAAAAAGGGTAAAATCGGTAACCTCATATCTCCTAAACTAGAAAAGATACAAAAATAGTTTAAAGCTTATCGTCGTTCATTTAAAAAATAAGCGGACAGGTGTCTGGTACTTTTTTCAATTTCGGCCCCTTTAGGGAATAAACGGGTAAAAACTGTATTTTGGTACTTTTTTTGCACCCCATGTATCTTTTAAACCTGTTATGAAGAACAGAAAGGTACCAAAAAGTCCCCCTTTATGGGTTCTCACTTAATCCGGGCTATACATACATAATTACATATTTCTAGGTTCAATATTATAGAAAATTCAAAAAGTACTTTTTAAAGAAAGAAAAAGTATCATAAAGTCCCCTTTTATAGGCTCTCACATAATCTGGGTTCTACATGCTTAATTTCATGTTTCTAGGTTCAATATTATAGAAATTTCAAAAAGTACTTTTTGAAGAACGAAAAAGTACCAAAAAGTCCCCTTTACAGGTTCCCACATAATCCGGGCTCTACATACATAATTTCATGTTTCAATATTATGGAAATTTCAAAAGGTACCTTTTGAAGAACGAAAAAGTACCAAAAGGTCCCTGTTTATGGGTTGTCACTTACTCCGGGCTTTTCACGTTTCTAGGTTCAAAATTATACAAAAATCCAAAAAGTACCTTTTGAAGAACGAAAAAGTACCAAGAGTCCCCTTTTATAGGTTCTCACTTAATCTATCCTCTACATACTTGATTTCATGTTTCTAGGTTCAATATTATAGGAAATTCAAAAAGTACCTTTTGAAGAAGGAAAAAGTGCCAAAAATGTCCCTTTTATAGATTCTCATTTACTCCGGGCTCTACATGCTGAATTTATTTTTTCTAAGTTAAATTTTAAAGAAAACTCAAAAAGTACCTTTTGTAGAAGGAAAAAGTACCAAAAAGTCCCCTTTTATAGATTCTCATTTACTTCGGGCTCTACATGCTTAATTTCATGTTTCTAGGTTAAATTTAAAGAAAACTCAAAAAGTACCAGTCGAAGTACGAAAAAGTACCAAAAAGCCCCCTTTTATAGTGTAGAACGAAAAAGTACCGAAAAGTCCCTTTAATATTAATTTCATGT
>NC_060949.1:12189090-12191105 GCF_022045245.1 Lucilia cuprina | reverse complement strand
TTTCGAAGACTCATCTAACGGTATTTGCCAAAAGGCATCCTTAAGGTCAATACCGGATATATAATGAGTATTCTGTAGGCGGCTTAAGAGACCATTAATATGTGGGAGAGGGTATGCATCTTTCTTGGTTAAGGTGTTCAATTTTCTGGAGTCGAGGCAGAGTCGATTTTTACCTGGCTTTCATACTAGGACAATTGGACTACAATACGGACTTTCACTTTCCTCTATCACTCCTAGTGCTAACATACGGTCTAGTTCCGCATATGCTTCCTGTTGTCGTGGAGGAGATAGAGGATAGTGTTTGATTTTGAAAGGCAATGAATCCCCCGTATCTATTGAGTGTGTCTCTATATTTGTTTTTCCTAAGCCAAACTTCGAGTATGATGGAAATATACTAATATCTCTGTCCAATTATGTCTGTTCAACCAATGTCAACTCATGAAAATCAAATTCTGTAGTGGATTTGTCATTGTCAACGGAGATTTCAGAAATAAAAAGTTCTGGTGCAATATTAAATGATTTCCAGAAATTTACACCAAGGTAAATTTCTTGACGTAAACAAGGCGATAGATAAAACATTATGTTATTTGTTAAACCTTTAAAAGTTACAGGGATTTCAATATAACCGATTATGGATTGTTTGTTGCCATCGGCACTTTTTAAGGAACTATTTATCTTACGAAATGTAAGTCCTAAACTTGCCACCAATTCAATACAACCTTTACCTAACACGCTTATTGACGCGCCAGAGTCTAAAAGTCCGTAAACACACATATTGTACCCAACAAAATCTTAACAAAAGGACGTTCATCATTTAAATCATCAACAGTTGTTGACTCTAAAATCTTTTTAAAATGTTTTCGCTTTTTGAATCTTAATCTACATTTATTTATACGATAATTTACTGTGTATCCAAGAATCCTTTTTCTCGCTTCCTCATATCTCATTTTCCTCTCATGTAAAGTCAATTGATTTTCCTGTTTGTGTTCTAAATCTTTCGTATTTGAAGGGTGTTTTGAAACGAACGGGTTCCCCCTTATTTCCCGTTCATCTGCCTGTTTCCCAAATGCTTAGTACATTGTGGAGTCGTAACATTTTTCTCGCCACATCGGAAACAAAACATATTACGTTTCTCTAAAGAACAATCATAAAACGAATGTCCTTGCTGGTCGCAATTTCAGCATTTATATTTGGGAGTGTCGATGGGTTTTCTATTTTGAAAATTATTATAGTTAATAGTAGCTAAGTCTTCATCAGTTGCTTCCTCAGGAGTTTGTTCACTGCCAACATCTAACTCTGCTACAAAACGCTTTTGTTGCTTTAAATGATTTTGACGACCTACATATTTTTCGGCTTTGCGAGCTATTTCCCTAAGGTGTTCTAAACTAAAAATGTCACACGAAAATAATAATGCCTCTAACGAATCTTTAGCGTTATTCTTTATTAATTCAATCATCTTTTGACTGGTCATGGGAGCACTTAGGCGTTCATCTTAACAAGATCAGTAAAATAGTCATCGAAGCTTTCTTTTGGTAACTGTCTTCTTTCGACCATTTTTACAATTTTGTCGCAGTCACTTTCTACTGTGTCAAATTCTTTTATAATAGCTTCCGAAAGTTGTTCGTATGTGGTATTAGGCTTTTGTTTCAAATAGGTCCAAAACCATGTTTCCGCCTTTCCTCTCAAAAATAAGTGAAAACTGGCCACTACTTGGTCTACTGTGTAGCTATAACGTACACGTAAAGTTTCTACCTTACACAAAAAAGTATGTATGTCACCGGTTCCGTCGTAAAAGATATTCCATTTATCAATCTTTACTGAATTACTACTGACTGAACTTCTCATCGAATCTGATTGAATCAAATGTGCATTTTCTAGTACACTATTTCTGTCTTCACGATTTATTGGAGAACCGTGTGAAATTCTGGAAATGTTTTCATTATGATTCTCATCCTGATTCCTTTTGACTGTTTCCACCATAGTTTTCTTAAGGCTTTGAATTTTACTCATAAAAG
>NC_060949.1:12187359-12188990 GCF_022045245.1 Lucilia cuprina | reverse complement strand
ATTAACATGTTTGTGACGTCATTTATAAATTCTTTAAATTGCAATAATGTTCACAATTTTAATGCACTATGGGTCTATCGTCAATAAAAATTTGTTAATTTTTTTTTAATAATTTTTTTACAATTCCTGATGATGAAGATAATAATGATGATATTGAAGATGTATTAATAAGTGGATGATTATTTAAAGATAAACGTCATGATGATGAATTTTTTTATTAGTTGGATGTTTAACGATGATAATGATGATTTGGTAGATTAGTGGTCATTAGGTGATGATTTAAAGACGATGATAATGATGTTAGTGCTGAGTTGATGAGGTGATTAGAAGATGATGATCATAGTGGAAATGTAATTATAGATGGATGCTTTTAGCCTCTTCCATATATGTTTAGTATTATAATTTGTTGGACATTTTAATAATCATATTATGTGGCAGTTTAACGTGGTGTAAGAATGACCATGATCAGGATGTTGAGTGAGGTTTCACGATGGTGTCTTAGATAGCTTAATTTAAAACGATGTGAGTTTTAGTATATGTGATATAGATTATAACTTGAGCTCCGGACTTGGACAAAAAATTTACATGTGGACTTTTGTTGTCTGAATTGTGAGATTATTGTTATACATAATACTAAAAAAATACTCCCGAAATCAATTAATTTAAGCGAAATCACTGCGTTTGTTAAAGTAGATAATTTATTTTGAAGCGATTATTAATATCGATTAATTTAGATTTTTTTAGTTATTTTTTTATCAATGCAAAATTAGGTAAAATCGATGTTGATCGTACCAAATCAAGATCAAGAAGGGCGGAAATTATCATCTGATGCTGAC
This sequence comes from Lucilia cuprina, assembly GCF_022045245.1. NCBI lineage: Eukaryota > Metazoa > Arthropoda > Insecta > Diptera > Calliphoridae > Lucilia > Lucilia cuprina. Next base: position 12,188,154 of record NC_060949.1, on the reverse strand, counting down.
AAAAAAAATTTAGGTGACTACCAAAGAGAGAGATTTCTCAATTTTCTTATTCTTACTTTTCGTATATAAATTTGGCATTACCGATTGATATATTTTCGCGAATGGTAACACTTAATAGAAACTTCTCTCATTTATCTTAAAGTTAGCATATGTTCATAAGGGATATGGATAGCTTGTATGGCTATATGAATAGTGTCAGATCTTCTATATTGAAAAAGTACTGTATAAACATAATTGTATTATGTATTTTTCTTTTTCATCAAAACGTTAGGTTAAAAAAAAAATAGAAATCTGCAACAGCGGGAATTAGAGGAAGGGTAAATCAGAAAGGCTTAGGATATTTTCTTAAACGTTATAATACATATGTGTTTATTTTAGATAATTTCATTCCGAATTTCGATTTGAATTGTTGCTAGTGCTTTTCCTTTTGTCTTTTTGGTATATAAAATATGTCTATTGACCACTTTATTCGCTTGGCCGATAGTATAGTCGAATTCGAGGCCGATTACAACGAGAATCGTTATAAAATCAATTCTCCTCATGCGTTAGAAATCCACAGACAGGAAATAAAGTCCACATGGGTTCGTCTTAAGGCGGCTTTTGAGAAATTTTTGTTCGATAAGGACAACGAAGATGATACGGATCCCGGAGAATCGGATGATATAGAAGCATTTAAAGACAAATACGAAAGTACTTATGTTACTTATTGTAATATATTGATAAAACTATCCGAGCTGACCGATAGCCTTCGGGATCAGTCGCGTGAGAAATCTGACACAAGTCCGGTCAATTCCC
>NC_060949.1:12179672-12187259 GCF_022045245.1 Lucilia cuprina | reverse complement strand
AAATGTTTTTATATTAAATTTCGACTCTCTCTTAATTCGTTTAGGAGGTATAAGCATTTAAAGACTTTTTCAAGTTGTACATTTCGACTTTCATTTGATGAACTTTGCTTTTTAAACATATTTAGATTTATTTGAGTTAAATCTTTCAATATTTTTAAAACTATTTGCGCGTTTAGGTCTGGAATCATTATATTGAAAATAATACTACTGTTTTATACATAAATTACTTTTTGACTTGGGTCACTCGACACGAAATATAAGATATTTAATATTGAAATCAGATAGTTTTAAACCCACCTTTTTTAAATAAGTACAATTTTATTAATTTTCATATAGCTTTGGATTTAATTATTCTAATTATAGGTACTTTTTTAGTTATTAACACCAGGTTTTTCTATGACCTATCACATGATACTTATATTCTTAATATTTAGCATGCCTTTCCTAAGTATTAGAAGAGAGCAAACAAAAAATAGTATTGCAATATTAGTGTCAAAAGCAATATCCCGTTTAGGGTCGTTAAGGTGTTTCTATCGTTAGTGACTGTAAATAATTTAAAAAATAATCCATGACTTAGTAATTTCAGATCTTTATAGACGGTTTAATTCCAAGTTATTGAAAAAATGTTCATGAAAGGTAATGTTTTTATTGATTCAAAACAATAAATAAATAAATTTATTAATTTTTAATTATTTTATTTTTTAGAAAGCAGTAGCTAATATTGTACCCCCTATTAAAATACTTCTAACCGAATTAAAAAATAAAAAAGGGATCTGGTAAGTTATATATGTCTTATTTCATCACGTGGTTCCATTAAAAATGTCGATTATTTGCAGAAAATGTAAAAAATGGATCTGACTGTTTAAACTTTGGTGGTAAATGTATTGGTCATGAGAGAATCCTATTTTTATTGCTTCCTAAAGTATAACTGGTAATTTCAATAAATACAAAAGTATGTATATTCAATATTAATTATAAGATTATATTGGTTTATTTCGTTGAAGGATTAATGCGTTCCATAATATAACTCTTACAATTTGATGGATTAATCATAAAATTGATGAAGAACAAAAAAATATTTTAGAGTCCAACGTTTTACAATTTTTGGAAGTATACCAGTCAGCAGTTGGAATATTAATACAGATTCCTTGAAAATTATCTTATTATAAGGTAATAATTCTAAATTTTTGACACATATGTACATTAGACCGACTCACTCTGTAAGGAAAGCAAAAACGTGTTTTTTTACCCCTCCCAAAATTTACCTTGCTTTGTTTTATGATGATTCCCAAAATATTTTAAGTGACCGCTGGACCAAATTAAAAAAGGGTATTTTGGAATTATTTTTTTTTTTTTAAATTTTTGTTTGCGCATTTACAAAAACAAAAGAGTACCAAGCGCATAGGGCTAGGGTACCCTTGGTTGGATGCTGTATTTTTGTTTTTGTTTTTCTGTGTTTTTCGTTATGTATGTTTTGATCAGCGTTTAAATATGCAGCACTAGCACCACCTCTCTTGTATATGACTATAAAATAAATATGAAACTTTATAATTTTTGTATCACTTTGCTACTAAAAATTGCAGTCATATATATTCGTATTAAAATAAAAATTGCAACTCGTGTTTGCAATTTCTAGTAGCAGGCAGACATAATTGCAGGTCAACACACATATATTTTTGTGCTTTAGCAGCGCACACTCAAATTTGTTAAACTAATATGGAGAGTATTGATGTTATTTTTGTTTGCGTTTAGTTTTTCCTAGCAGCAATGTAACTTTATTTTGGTTTTGCTACTGCCAGTTGTAGTTTTATTTATTATTTTTTGGCAATATTGATGCAGCAATTTGTAAATAAACATATGTAGGTATGTATGTATGTAAATACACTGACAGTTTTATGACATTTCATGAGCTTAAATTCAGTATTACACTTCACATTTGTACGCATTTAAGTATGTATGTCGATATTAATATGTATATTTATTATCATCCATATATCGATGATATTCGACCTATAATATCCTGTACTGATTGACATATTCGACCTATAATATCCTGTACTGATTGACATATTAATTATTAAAATATAGTTTAAATATTCTCATAATTTCTGTATGATATAATACAGAAAAATACTACATTGATATTTGTTTGTTTTTTTCCTTAATGTATTACAAAATATTATTAACTACATTTCTTCAAAAAAAAAATTATATAATAATCTTCCACATTTTAGCAGTGTGATTTGAATAATTTGTAAAGTAAGCTCATTAGAATTCAACAAAAAATATTTTAATTATGTGTGTTCACCCTGTTTTATACAAGGTGATTATAAATTTATTAATTTCTACAAAAAAATATTTAAAACTATCATTAGGTTATAAAATTGTTAGAAGTATAACCATATAATCTTACAACTACATTGCTCAAAATGTTTATTTATTAGAACAAAATAATAAACACGCTTTTAATTTGAGTTGTGTTTTATGGGGTAGCCATATTTTCAATAACATGTACATATTTATTTAATTCAAATGGAGGTTCCAAGCCCCCTAATAAAAGTCTGCCCATTTTTTCCCAATGTTCATAATGAAGTTAATGTTTTTCGTCAAAATTAGAAGATTCTGACTCTAATAGTATGGGAGGTAGCACTATGTATATTTTACAAACAATTTTTTATGTTGCGAAAAATAATTATCCTTAATTAATCTTTAAATTGTAGAACTATACACAAATATATAGCATGCTTATGCAAATATTGCGAATATTCAGGCGGCAATTCTATATATTATCGCCGGCTCGCTGAAGAGTTTTTCCCTTTCGACTTAGAATTATTATAATTTTACCCCAATAACATGTATGCATATCTATCATATTCAAATATTTTCAAATTGTAACATCAATATTTAAAAAAAAAACAATAAATAAATTTGCAGGTAGCAGTTGCAAAAAAAAATTTAATTGCTGCTAGGAAAAACTAAGCGCAAATAAAAATATCATCAATACTAGCCATATTAGTTTAACAGATTTGAGTGTGCGCTACTATAGCACAAAAATATATATTTTTTCTTGTACAACAAACAAGAGATTAATACTGTTCATTCGTGCTGCTAGAAATTGCAGTGTAACGTCTCATTTTTTCTAGTTAAACATAAAAACAGAACGGCAATATTTAGTAGCAATGTTATTTAAATCTGAAAAAGTTTAAATATTTTTAGTATGACGAGTGATAAAAATATGTATTTTGCGGCAAATGCTGACTAATATATTAGTAAAAGTAAACACTGCCTAATACTAACCTACTTGACGTTCAACCTTAACTTTTCATGGAATTATTTAAAAGTGAGTTTAATCGGACAGTTTCATAATATAAATATACATTAACAGTATTTATTTAAAAGTAATAAAGAAATAATAATTTAAATCTAATTAAATAATTACATTCTTTTAAATTTATGTATTTAATATTTATAAATCAAATATTTGTGTGAATATGTAAATGTTTGTTTTACTCAAAATTCAATTCTTAAAAAAAATAATTTTAACTCAAAATTTGAATATTGAGTAAAATAAAATATTTATTTTAAGGTTTGTTTTACAATAAATGAGTGAATAAGTAAATTTTTCAATATTTATTTAAAAACTCACCAGTTTCAAAATCCAACGATGTCATCAGGCCTGAAGTCGAGGATTCATTTAATTATAACCTATTTTAATTAATTATTATGTAATAAATTTTTAGTTTTCACTCAAATATGTACCAGATTATTGTGTAAGTTAAAATAATAAAACTAAACAAAATTTATAATGTAAATGTAAAATTAATGTAACAAATTAAAGGTAATAAGTAGTGGATAAAATTTTAGTTATTTTTGTTGAAATTTTAGTTTTAGATTATGTTTAAGGTAAGTATAAAGTAAGTATAATTAATTTAAGATCATTTTTAGATAAAATTAAGATATTTTAGGATAAAATTAGGATATTTTAAGTTTCAAAATCCAACGATGTCATCAGGCCTGAAGTCGAGGATTCATTTAATTATTACCTATTTTAATTAATTATTATGTAATAAATTTTTAGTTTTTACTCAAATATGTACCAGATTATTGTGTAAGTTAAAATTATAAAACTAAACAAAATTTATAATGTATATGTAAAATTAATGTAACAAATTAAATGTAATAGTGGATAAAATTTTAGTTATTTTTGTAGAAATTTTAGTTTTAGATTATGTTTAAGGTAAGTATAAAGTAAGTATAATTAATTTAAGATCATTTTTAGATAAAATTAAGATATTTTAGGATAAAATTAGGATATTTTAAGTTAAAATTAGGATATTTTAAATTAAAATGATGATTAAATTTGAGTTAATTGTAGTTTAGATTAAGTTTAAATTAAATTTAAGTTTAGTTTTAGGCAAATTGTATTTAATGACAACTCAGACACTGTTAAGAAGTTTGATGACGTCATTGATGAAAATTGTAATAGAATACTTAGGTTTAGCGTTTTTATTTTAGGAATTCAGTTTGTTTAAGATGCTGGCTTGGTTATTAGAATTTGATTTTAACAATTTTGCAATATTTGTAGGTAGGGATTATATAAACAATTTTCTCTTTTGTGTTTTGAGGATTGAACGATTGTCGATCATTAAAATTGTATCTCGTACTGGCTTGAATCCTTTGTTCCAATTGGAACAAGGATTATAATGACACAATTATCTAAAATCTTAAAAAAACTAATGTAGAAAAAACACACATCCATATATCTCGCTAGCTTACCTTCCGAAGGATTTCAAATGATATTTTGAACAATAATTAAAAAATTTAATGTCCCCAAATTAATAGTAATTAAATCTTTATTTATTCTAATATTTAACGGTTTGAAATTATTAAATGTTTTATTTCCTATTCCGTTTGTATTTCAAATGAAAATTTTTCAACATTTGTATGCCTTAATTTTCATAGATACTTAGAACAAATTTTATTTGAGTATTTTCGAAATAAGCAGGTATTAAATACACTCAAAGAAAATAATAAGTACTAGCCTCACATGACTAAGAAAAGCATCAATAGCGATGTAATGGGGACATAAATCTCTTCGTAGAGTTTCAAAAGGATCGGTCCATAATTGACCCTACCCCCAAATAAAGTCCCCTTCAAAAAATGACTTTATCGCTCATAACTAGCTAAGAGAAGCATCAATAGCGGTGAAATTCGGCACAAACATGTTTTATGGGAACGTTAATCACTTCGTAGAATTTTATAAGGATCGGTTCATAATTGACCCTACCCCTCAAATAAAGTTCCCTTTATCGCTCATAACTGGCTAAGAGAAGCATCAATAGCGGTGAAATTCGGCACAGAAATGTTTTATGAGAACATAAATCTCTGCGTAGAATTTTATAAGAATCGGTCCTTAATTGACCCTACCACCCATATAAAGTCCCCTTCAGAAAATTACTTTATCGTTCATAACTGGCTAACAGAAGCATCAATAGTGGTGAAATTCGGCACAACCATGTTTTATGGAAACGTAAATCTGTTGTAGAATTTTGAAAGGATCGTTTATAAGTGACCCTACCACCCGAATAAAGTTCCCTTCAGAAAATAACTTTATCGCTCATAACTGGCTAAGAGAAGCATCAATAGCGGTGAAATTCGGCACAGATATATAGTTTCTCATAATAAATGAATTGCAAAAATATGAATATGGAGTAGACAATATTTTTATGGGTATATTAGGTTTCAACAAATTTGTGTGGATATATGGTAATGTAAATTAAAAATTACAGTTTAGGGAGTGATTGGAAATTATGGAACACAACGTCACTAAGTGTAGAAGGGTAGGGAAACATATAGTGTTCATGCGATATACCATCTATCGCTTAATCTGTCAGTTTTTGTTTTATAGCTTCTAGTAGTTTAAAATTGTTACAAGCTAAATATTGGAATGAATATACTCTTTTCTCTTGCCAGTTCCAATTATTTTAGTATGGTCAAGGACCCTCCCGTTGCCGGCGAGCTAAGCCCTCACTTCAATCGTTCCAAGTAGGACCTTACTAGAATAAAGAAATAATCAAACAACTTTCAAACTGAGTACTGCAACACCGCGTAAGTACCCATCTCCCTCTAACCACTAAATAAACATACATAAATATAAATTATGAATATATTAACTAATAATTATTGTTTTTACGCTTTTTTCAAATTTCAGTTGTGACTGGTTGATGTCAATCATTGAATTTGGTTTCTATTTGGTGACTCCTAAATCCTTTTCATTGATGTTTTTCCTTATCGTTGTATATAAATATTCTAACATATTTTCTGTAACTTCTGAATTTGAACATAAGTGAAATATATTCATATATTCTCAATACATCAAAATTGTAAAATTTCAAAATTATTTTCGTTATGAAAATATGATAACATTTTCCTCCCATATAACTGAAGCTGATTGTTTTTTTAAATTGTAAAATTTTTCTACTGTCAACAAAAATAAAAACAAGTATGAATGTATAGTCGGGCGTAGCCGACCATATGATACCCTACACCAGTCAGTATGTAAGTTAAAAATGGGGATTATTTAGAAAAATAAAGCATTTGGTTTGTTTTATTAATTTTATTTAGGAATATTTTTACTTTTTTTGTCGAAAAATAGATTTTTTACAAGAGGGCTCAAAGGGGAGTAGGGCAAAATATGGCCCTATCCTTAAAAATGTTGGTAGGGGGAGTTAAATCTTCTTCAATATTATTTATGTAGAATTTTAAAGTGTTATTAGTGTTTGTAAGTGAAATCCGATGAAGCCCGATCATTATAAAAATCGGTAGTGTCATTAAAAGTTCTATAAAACTAAATTTTGTCGACTTTTGTTGACATAATAGAACATTTAAATTAATTATGAGCCCAAAGGCCCAAAGGTTGTATGGGGGCTAGTCGAAATAATGGACCGATTTTTTTAATAGGCTTCGTTATTGGGCCAAAAGAAGCGTGTGTGCCAAATTTCATCCAGTTATCTTGAAAATTGCGGCCTGTACCTTGAGCACAAAGTTTACATGGACAGCCAGCCAGACGGACGGACATAGCTTAATCGACTCAGAAATTGATTCTAAGCCGATTGGTATACTTTAAGGTGGGTATATGACGAATATTTTTGTATGTTACAAACATCATCACAAACCCAATATACCCTCCCCACTAAAGTGGTGTAGGGTATAATAATCTATGCTCGTGGGATTATACTACATAAGGGGAGAACTGTTCAAATATCAATCAAAATGAAAAAGTCGCAAATAAAGTCTAGACGTTTGAGACATTCGCTTTATGACTTACTATTAAGAAATCATTCTGTATGAAAATTGAAAGGTTCTTAAATACTTTAATGACTACATAGTAGAAACTGCTACACGGGCATGGTGTTTAAAACTTTACACCTTCCGAGACTTGTGTCTTTTATATAACCACTAGCTATACCCAGTGTGCTCCGCTACCCTCATCGTAATGGAATAAAATAAATATCATTATTGTAAATGTATATATATCTGCAATATCAAAAATTCCTCTTTTAGAGAACTCTTTAAGTTTGATTTTAT
>NC_060949.1:12149562-12179572 GCF_022045245.1 Lucilia cuprina | reverse complement strand
TTTTTTAGTTATTTTTTTATCAATGCAAAATTAGGTAAAATCGATGTTGATCGTACCAAATCAAGATCAAGAAGGGCGGAAATTATCATCCGATGCTGACAAAAAAAAATTTAGATGACTACCAAAGAGAGAGATTTCTCAATTTTCTTATTCTTACTTTTCCTATATAAATTTGGCATTACCGATTGATATATTTTCGCGAATGGTAACACATAATAGAAACTTCTCTCATTTATCTTAAAGTTAGCATATGTTCATAAGGTATATGGATTGCTTGTATGGATATATGAATAGTGTCAGATCTTCTATATTGAAAAAGTACTGTATAAACATAATTGTATTATGTATTTTTCTTTTTCATCAAAACGTTAGGTTTAAAAAAAAATAGAAATCCGCAACAAACCTTCTTTGAAAACTGAACCTGTGAAAGTTGAAAAAAAGGAAAACAGATTTTCCTTCCAAACGTGGGACTCGTCCACACCTTGAGATCATGAAAGCCGGGCTGAATTAAGAAGATATTAGAATCGATAAAACTTTGTTATTGAAAACAATTTAATTTCGCCGTTTATGTATCAAAATTCCTTAATGTCCTTTGCGTGAAAGAGGCCTATATATTTGCCGTTTAGGGTTTCAAGTTGGTAAAGGGATGAACCATCCTTTTTGCATACTCTACATTTGAGGTATGGTGGTAAAAGTTTGGAATTTATACCTTTGGAAAATTCACTTTTTGATCTATTTTTCCTGTAAACTTCCTGACATTCTCGAAAACTAACATCCTCACAGCGAGTGTTATAGGTACGTGTAGCCTTTTCATGTGCTATTCTTAAGTTCTCCCGTATTTTGTCATGTAAGAGTCCTAGTCTCTCATCGTTTGGTATGAAATTTCCTTGGCCACTTTGAGATAATTCTATTTTGTTAAGTATTTTGTAAGCAGATCCATGCTGCACCATGTTATAACCGAAAAGAGTGAAAAAGGGTGAGCTCTTTAATGTTTCATGGTAATCGCACCTCAAAATACACTCAATTTTAGAAACATATTTATCCCACTGATTTAACTTTTCCTTAATCAAAATACGCAATTTAACTAAAAATTCCCTATTAATGCGTTCCGAAGCATTTGCTTGCGGAGAATATAATGCCGTTTTTACATGCTCTATACCGTACGACTCTAGAAACTGACTCATTTGTGTGGAAACAAATTGTTTTCCATTGTCAGAGTGTATATATTGAGGAACTCCAAACTTGTGAAAAATGTCTTCCTCGATATATCTAATAATGGAAGAACTGTTTGCCTTTTTCAATGGCTTAAGAAAAATGTATTTCGAAAAATGATCTAGGGCCACAAAAACCATATTATTTCCTAACTTCGTCCTTGGATATGGACCTAAAAGATCCATATATACGCTGAAAAGGCCTATCTGTTTGTACTTGCCGTCCCATTGGAGGTCGTAAACTTTTATTCGTTGGCTTAGAACATTTGCATATATCGCAGTTAGATATGTATAGCTTAATATCTTTTGCCATTTTTGGCCAGAAATATTTCTCACGGACTCTATTTAGAGTTTTGGCAAAACCTCCATGGCATGAATTAATATTGTGGTTGTTTTCTATTACTGAGTCCCTAAGTCCTGAAGGAAGCCATAAACGCCAAAGCGTATGCTCTTCTTCGAATTCGCCTTTTCGAAATTTAATCCTTTGATAAACGAAGCCATCAGAAATACATGTGTCTGGAAAATGTTGCTGATACTGAGAGATTTTGTCCTTCAAATCATTGTACTCTGTGGACTGAAAGTGCTCGGACTTTAAATCTATTTCAGATGAAACAGGAGGTATCATTATTTCCTCAACATCAACTCCCCTAGACAATGCATCTGGTACAATATTTGCAGAGCCTCTACCGTAAAATCAAAGGATTGTAGCATAAGGCACCATCTACCTAACCTTCCGGACAGATCCTTTTGGGACATTAGCCAGCGTAGACTGCTAAGGAGTCATATCGAAAAATTCTTAACATACATATATGTTTATAAAAAAGAAACCACTAAACTTACAGCTTTATTTTTTTTTATTTGATTCAAATTATTATTACAATTTACAAAAAATCTAATTTAATCGATATTAATAATCGCTTCAAAATAAATAATCTACTTTAACAAACGCAGTGATTTGTCCAAGTCCGGAGCTCAAGTTATAATCTATATCACATATACTAAAACTCACATCGTTTTAAACTAAGCTATCGTGAAACCTCACTCAACATCCTGATCATGGTCATTCTTACACCACGTTAAACTGCCACATAATATGATTATTAAATACCATACTCGTCATTATCATCTTTAAATGTCCAACAAATTATAATACTAAACATATATGGAAGAGGCTAAAAGCATCCATTTATAATTACATTTCCACTATGATCATCATCTTCTAATCACCTCATCAACTCAGCACTAACATCATTATCATCGTCTTTAATATATTGTTTTAATATTGTTGTTGATGTTTATTGCTTTAACATGTTTATGACGTCATTTATAAATTCTTTAAATTGCAATAATGTTCACAATTTTAATGCACTATGGGTCTATCTTCAATAAAAATTTGTTAAATTTATTTTTAATAATTTTTTTACAATTCCTGATGATGAAGATAATAATGATGATATAGAAGATGTATTAATAAGAGGATGATTATTTAAAGATAAACATCATGATGATGAATTTTTTATTAGTTGGATTTTTAACGATGATAATGATGATTTGGTAGATTAGTGGTCATTAGGTGATGATTTAAAGACGATGATAATGATGTTAGTGCTGAGTGGATTAGAAGATGATGATCATAGTGGAAATGTAATTATAAATTGATGCTTTTAGCCTCTTCCATATATGTTTAGTATTTTAATTTGTTGGACATTTAAAGATGATAATGACGAGTATGGTATTTAATAATCATATTGTGTGGCAGTTTAACGTGGTGTAATGCAATAGACATCAACAACAATAGTGTCTTTGCAAGATTGTAAAAAGTCAAAAGAAAAAGTATAAAAAGCAAGGAAAGAAAAAGCAAAATAAAGAAAGAGTATAATGATGTATCGAAATATATATATATATATATTGCCGGCGAGCTAAGCCCTCACTTCAATCGTTCCAAGTAGGACCTTACTAGAATAAAAAAATAATCAAACAACTTTCAAATTGAGTACTGCAACAGAGATGGCGCCCAACGATGTCGCAAACGACGATATCGTAATTTAGTTTAATTTTTGGTTATTCAAAAATTATGATCGTACCAAATCAAGATCAAGAGGGCGGAAATTATCATCTGATGTGACAAAAAAAAATTTAGGTGACTACCAAAGAGAGAGATTTCTCAATTTTTTATTCTTACTTTTCGTATATAAATTTGGCATTACCGATTGATATATTTTCGCGAATGGTAACACTTAATAGAAACTTCTCTCATTTATCTTAAAGTTGCATATGTTCATAAGGGATATGGATAGCTTGTATGGCTATGAATAGTGTCAGATCTTCTATACCGTTATTTACCGACCGATTTTGCTGATTTTAAATAGCGATCTTCTCGAAAGCATGTCTAATAGAATTATTGAATATTCGGATCTCGCCGATATCAGGGGTCCTCTAAAAACTGATTTCAAAAGACGGACAGACGGACAGACAGACGGACATGGCTTAATCGACTCCGCTATCTATAAGGATCCAGAATATATATACTTTATAGGGTCGGAAAATTATATTAAAGAAATTACAAACGGAATGACAAAATTATATATACCCTTCTCACGAAGGTGAAGGGTATAAAAACTTTTAAATTGATTTTTATGTTGTTTGTTTGTTTGCTGTAGCGCACTTGCTGTTCGTACGTCGATGTGGATCACATTGGATTGCAGGATTGTGGTATAAAGGTCTCCACCAATCTCTATTGAGACCGGTTTATTTGAATAAAATTCATGGTCGGCTAAAGATATTCGGCAGACGTTATTTGTAATACCCTTGTTCATGGCATTTGGGTACGGAATTTTCGTCAAATCCTTCACAACCTCCATACAGACTTCATATCTAACGTTTACTGTTAGATTTGGACCAATTAGCATCTTGACGAAAACCTCGTTGTCTATTTGGAAAGATTTTAAACTAGTGTCTCGTATTAACACGGATGCAATTCGGGACATTGTTAGGCTGGGGTTTAATATGGCCCTTGCTATCCGGTTTCCGCATTCGATGATCATCTGGACAACCACAGTGGGAACGAAGGTTTTCTGTATGGATGTGGTTATTGGTGTTCTTTTGGTTGTAGTTGCAAGGGAATGACGTGGAGCTAGTATGGGTTGAGTTCTTGGGGATGGGGTTGATGGTGGCGTACGTTCTTCCGTTAGATTCTTTAAAATCCTGTTAGGACCATGTATATTGAGTTGTGTTTACCACCACATTGTTGGCAACGAGCCTTACCCGTGCAACCGTCAATGAGATGGTTCCTCGCCAAGCAATTGATGCAGTAGTGTAGGCTGACCGCAGTTTTATATTTTTAAGCCAAATTCATTTTGTCAAACTTATGGCAGTTTTTAATCTGAGGTCAGCCGCAACCATAATATTTAGTTGTTGGTATGGGGTTACGATTGGAACAATTTCCATTGCGGCGAGAAACGTTTGCCTTGTGGGCGCGCTTATTGCGATGGCCAGAACGTCCAGACTTGGAACCATGCTTACTGCTGGGTGCCATCTGTGTGAAAACGTAAAATGAATTATCAAATTAAATATTATGAATAAGTTAGTGTGTTAGGGTGAAGGGTTAAACGATTCATAATAAATTTGGGTTAGTTAGGGTTGTTAGTTGAGCTAGTTAGTGATATTGTTATTTTGGGTTAGGGTTTGAGTAAAAGTATTAGACTAATTAGCGGGTAAAACAACAATTTTAGTAATTGGTCGGGTTAGAGCACCAGTTGAAGTTTGTAAATCAACTACTATACTTCTACCATCAGAACCATTGTATGTTTTGGTCACACGTCCAAGTAACCATTCATTGGGTACTAAATTGTCTTGTCTAATTCCTACAATATCACCTATTTCGCAATATTTGCGAAGCTATATATATATATATATGTATATAAAGAACTTTCTTCTGAAACTTTGGGTTGGATGGGTACATCTTTAATTTCCCAGAACTTGGTCAAAACTTTATCAAGCGTGTCTGAACTGAAGTAAGAAACCAAGGATTGGGTATTTTGCGAATTCTGAACGGGTCCGGTTAATATCCAGCCAAACTCAATTTCCTGAGCTATATGGGTATTAAGTAAGTCTTTTCTGACTCCAGATTTAAAAATCTGTGGGTAAAAATCGCTTCCAATAATAAAGTCGATAGGTCGACTATCATAGAATTGAATATTTTCCAAGTCTTATATTAGGGTGGGGTTTAAGTTCTGGGTGGGTAAGTTTTTGGTTAATGTTTTAACAACAATTGCTTAGATATTCAATTTAAATTCATTTTGGGTGTTCGAACGTAATAAAACTTGACACAGTTTATTTGAGCGAACTGAAACTATTTCGTTTAATCCTGAAATTTCAGCAACTATGGGTGTAGTGGGTAATTTTAGCTTCCTTCTCAGTTTATCTGTGATAAACGAGAAGTCTGAAGCCGGAACAATAAGCGCTCTAGCTGGAAGTAATTCACCTTAAACTTCAACATTCAGACCTGCAGTTCCTAATAACTTTGTTCTGTAATCTATGGATTTGCTTGATTGGGTGTGGGTCTGGTTTATTCCTAAAGAATTGAGTGAAGAACATTCTCTTAGGGAGTGATTCTTTTCACAAAGTTTGCAAATAGACCTGTAGAGTTTAGTTTGGGTGTTTTGTGTATTTAGTTTTTTTTTTTTTTTGGTATTTGCATTATTTGGGTATTTGAATTTGTATTTGAATTGGAAATTTTCCGGGGTAGCGCGATAATCCTCATCAAATGATTTTAAATCTGTTTGGATATATCTATATAATTAATAGCAAGGTTATTTTTTTGTGACCCCTTTTACTCCTACAGTATACATACGATATTAGCGAAAAATATATAATTTTGAAGGATTTTATTCTCAGATGTACACAATATATGTATTAATAAGATCGGTTAAGAATTGCGGGAGTTAAAAGCGTTTAAAGTTGTTACTAATACATAGAAATAAAAGTCACACGTATGTATGCTTGAACTAAAAAACAAACAAACAATTCAAGGGAAAACAAAAAATTGTATTGTATTATTGTTGTACATTACGTATCTGATAATATCTTGTTTCTGTATTTTACAGTTTTAGATTATTAATTATTAATTTAATTTCGATTAGGGAAGCGAAGATGTGTTTAAACGTGTGTATATGATTTGTGTGTGTTTTATTTCTTGTTAATTTTTGTTTGTTAATGTTTTTTTTTTAAATTTTCAAAAATATAAACAGTGTGCATTCGTAATTCAGCTCTGGGTGGAGGAAGACCGTCGTGCGTCGTTGCCATTATCGCTTAAGGGTAATCATCCCATCCTTTTTGCTCTGCCTTCGAGAGTTTTACGTTTCAAGCAGCATTGGCCAATGTGTGACGTCAGATAACTGTACTGAGTTACAGTTTTTCTTGAGGTGCATATTTGACCATGTGCAATCGTGTTAACTTAACCTAAGTTATTAATTGGAACATATGAGCTAGTTTTTTCTAGCTAGAATTGGTGATGGCGTTGTATAATTTGAATTACTGGTCAAATAAATCTTAGTTTCGAAAACTAAGTAACTTAAAGAACAAACAAACAATATATACAGTGTGTGTTTTTTGTAAGTTTTGTATTATTTTAAATATATGTGCAAATGTTTTTTATTGGGGTTTTAATAAATTTGTGTATATAATTAGTATTTTTAACATTGTGTATTTTAAGCAATTGGGTATTAGATTAATGTTTGTTGTTATACCCTACATCACTTTAGTGGGGAGGGTATATTGGGTTTGTGCTGATGTTTGTAACATACAAAAATATTCGTCCTATACCCACCTTAAAGTATACCAATCGGCTTAGAATCATTTTTTGAGTCGATTAAGCTATGTCCGTCCGTCCGTCTGGCTGGCTGGCTGTGTGTGTCCATGTAAACCTTGTGCGCACGCTACAGGTCGCAATTTTCAAGATAATTTGATGAATTTTACACATACTCTTTTTTGGTTCAAGGACAAACGCTATTGAAAATGGTTAAAATCGGTCCATTATTTCGACTAGCCCCCATACAACCGTACCCCCAAATAGGGCCTTTTGGCTTATAATTAATTTAAATGATCTATTATGTTAACAAAAGTCGACAAAACTTAGTTTTATAGAACTTTAAATGACATTACCGATTTTTGTAATGATCGGGCTTCATTTGACCCTATCCCTCATACAAACTCCCCTTCAGAAAATGACTTAAAGATCAAAATTCACTTACAAACACTAATAACACTTTTAAATTTTATACATAAATAATATTGAAGAAGACTTAACCCTACCAACATTTTTAAGGATAGGGCCATATTTTGCCCTACTCCGCTTCGAGCCCTCCTAAAAAAATCTCTTTTTTTGCAAAAAAAAAAAAGTAAAAATATTCCGAAATAAAGTAAAAAACAAAACAAATGCTTTATTTTTTTAATAATCCCCACTTTTAACATACATACTGACTGGTGTAGGGTATCATATGGTCGGCTACGCCCGACTATACATTCATACTTGTTTTTTTTTTTTTATCAATATAGCCGTTTTTTTCTTAAAGGCTCGATTGGACCAATGTTTATTTAGGGGTTAGAGGGAGATGGGTAGATGGGTACTTACGCGGGAATTGAAAGAAGGGTAAATAAGAAAGGCTTGGGATCTTTTCTTAAACGTTTTAATACTTATGTCTTTATTGATCTTTTGGGTAAGTATATGGGGTAAGTAAATGATATATAACTCTATTATTAGGTTAAGTTTTATTTAACATAAGGTAAGTATTTTAGGTTAGGGTAAGTATTAACACTGTGATATAGTTCTATTAAGTGCACAAATTATAATAATTATTGATAATTCACTTTACTTCTACGGTTTTAATACAATTTTTAATTATATTATTTTAAGTATTTTATTTTGTGTATAAAATATTTTAGGTTAGTTTTAGGGTTTAAACTTTATTAATTATTTTAGGGTAAGTGTTAACATTGTGATATAGTTCTATTATACTATAATTTTAGGGTTTTAATACAATTTTTAATTTTTTAAGTATTTTATTTTGTATATAAAAGTAACTTTCAGTTTACACTTTGGGTTTTTATAGTTTTAACTTTAGGTTTATGTTTATAATAGTTCTTCACTAGTTTGAACAATGTATATAAATGGAAAGACCAGCATCCTACGGAATCAGCTGATGCTTTTATAGCCGAAATTGTGAAACTACAAAATCAATTATGAAGCAGCATCCCGGAGTATGAACTAGTACGTTTAGTAAAAGATAATTTGAAAGATGGTGTGACACAGTTAATTCTCCCTATGGGAATAAGCAGTATAGACCAATTGCTTGAAGAATGTCCTACCGTCAACAACCAACCAATACCCACAGGATAAGCGAACTGGAATACCTGAAGAAGACAGCCAATATCAAATCAAAAATATTAACCATATCAATACCCCGGGCAAACAACTAATCTGCTGGAACTGCAAAGGTTTAGGACGTTCGTCGATTGTACGCTTACTCAGAGGAATCTATTTTGCTATAGGTGTGGGTTCGACAATGTAATCTTCCCAAATTGCCCGAAGTGTAAGGGAAACAGCCAGAAGAGCATGATGAAAACTGGACCAACATGTTCTACACAAAATCAGCTCCAGTAAATCAAAATGGTTTAACGAAAACAATAAATAACTACATACCGGAAGGCGAATACAAAATACAGGTAACTGGAAGCGAAACAAACAACGTTCAAAATATTTCTGAACAAACAGAAGAAAAAGTTATCATTAAAAATGAAAAATCGGAAAAGATTTTAAGAGAATTGATACCGCATGAAATCAGATTAGAATACTACAATAGGAAAAGAGCAGAGATTTTCGATGTTATAGATTCTAGCTATCCTGAATACTAGACAAAGATTTCAAAAAAGAAAATTGGAGAGAAGAGAAGTAGCACCAACCATTTTAACTAACGAACACGATATAAGACCTTATATGAAAATTAACGTAAACGGACTCGAACTGAAAGGACTAATAGATAGTGGAGCGACGATAAGTTGCTTAGGTCGTGATTGTGTTGAAAATGCTGAAAAGATAAATTCTCAAATTATGAATTTCAAGTCATTAATTCGGGCCGCAAATGACAAAACGCATCAAGTTATTGGTAAAATCAAAAAGTGCCAAAAGGGGCATTTTTGGCACTTTTTCCTTCTTCAAAAAGTACTTTTTGAATTTCCTATAATATTGAACCTAGAAACATGAAATTAAGTATGTAGAGGATAGATTAAGTGAGAACCTATAAAAGGGGACTCTTGGTACTTTTTCGTTCTTCAAAAGGTACTTTTTGGATTTTTGTATAATTTTGAACCTAGAAACGTGAAAAGCCCGGAGTAAGTGACAACCCATAAACAGGGACCTTTTGGTACTTTTTCGTTCTTCAAAAGGTACCTTTTGAAATTTCCATAATATTGAAACATGAAATTATGTATGTAGAGCCCGGATTATGTGGGAACCTATAAAGGGGACTTTTTGGTACTTTCGTTCTTCAAAAAGTACTTTTTGGAATTTCTATAATGTTGAATCTAGAAACATGAAATTAAACACGTAGAGCCTGGATTATGTGAGAACCTTTAAAAGAGGACTTTTTGGTACTTTTTCGTTCTTTAAAAGGTACTTTCTGAATTTTCTACAATACTGAACTAGAAACATGTAATTAAGTATGAATGGCCCGGATTAAGTGAGAACCCATAAAAGGGAACTTTTTCGTTCTACAAAAGGTACTTTTTGAAATTTCTATAATTTTGAATCCAGAAACATGAAATTAAGCATGTATGTCCCGAATTAAGTGAGAACCTATAGGGACTTTTTGATACTTTTTCGTTCTTCAAAAGGTACTTTTTGAAATTTCTATAACATTGAACCTAGAAACGTGAAATTAAGCATATAAAGACCGTAGTAAATGATAACCTATAGAAGGGGACTTTTTAGTATTTTTCGTTCTTCAAAAGGTACTTTTTAAAATTTCTATAATATTGAACCTAGAAACGTGAAATTAAGCATATAGAGACCATAGTAAATGAGAACCTATAGAAGAGGACTTTTTAGTATTTTTCGTTCTTCAAAAGGTACTTTTTAAAATTTCTATAATATTGAACCTAGAAACGTGAAATTAAGCATATAGAGACCGTAGTAAATGATAACCAATGAAAGGGGAGTTTTGGGTACTTTTTCGCTCCTCAAAAAGTATTTCTTGAAATTTCTATAATATTGAACATAGAAACATGAAATTAAGTATGTAGAGCCAGGATTAAGTGGGAACCCATAAAGGGTACTTTTTCGTTCTTCAAATGGCATTACAATTAGCGATCTAAAGAAACAAATATTATTAAGAATTAATACATTAAATAAAAACTAATTTAAATTTTAATATATATTTCATTTTTCTTTTAATAAGTAAGTTAATAATCTTTTTTGGACATCTATATATAAAAGAGTAGCGTTACTGACTGACTGATACATCAATATTTTTGACTCCTTCATAACTTGACAAAAAAATAAAAATATAAATTTAGTACTTTTTGGTTATTCGGATGTTTAAGGGGTGAAAATTGTACCTATTTTTGGTACTTTTTTCACAAAACATTGATTTTGGTTTATTAACTTATACATATAAATACGTAATAACTGGCTCCCACTACGATGTTGCAACATTTTGGAATAGAATTTCGTTAATGGGTAGAAAAAAAGTACCAAAAGAGGTAAAAACTGAAAATTTGATTTTATTCAAACACAATGATCTAATTTAGATAAAATTTTTAGATTTAGAAACACTAAATATGCTAATGAGGTGTTATTTGGAAACCTGGTACCAAGTGATACTTTTTCATTCTCCATCTGGTAGTTTTTGAGTTTTCTTTGGTATTGAAATCGAAACATGAAATTAATAATAAATAGACTTTTCGGTACTTTTTCGTTCTACACAGGTATTTTCTTGAGTTTTCTTTAAAATAAACCTAGAAGCATGAAGGGACTTTTCGTTCATCAAAATGTACTTTTTGAATTTTTTTATAATATTGAACCTAGAAACATGAAATTAAGTATGTAGAGCCTGGATTAAATGAGAACATATAAAAGGGGACTTTCTGATAACTTTTCGTTCTTCAAAAGGTACTTTTTGTGTTTTTTATAATATTGATCCAAGAAACATGAAATTAAGCATGTGGAGCCCGGAGTTATTTAGAATCCTTAAAAGCAATCAGGGACTTGAGTGAATGAAAATTTAAATTGGAATATTTTTTGGTACTTTTTGAATTTTCTATAATTATGAACTTAGGAATATGAAAGTAAATAAAATAGGTCCTTTGGTACTTTTTCGTACTCCACTGGTACTGGTACTTTTAGATCTTTCTAAATTTCTGTAAATTTCGAATTTTCTGTAGTATTAAACCTAAAAACATTATATATAATATATATATATATATTATATATATATATATTATATATATATATATATATATATATATATATATATATATATATATATATATATATAATATATATATATATATATATATATATATATATATATATCCATGTAACTTATTACCTACCGAACGACTCCCGGTCAAAGTGGTGTTTTGACGGTGCTCCAATTATTTGAAAAAAAAATAAAACAAACAAAAAAAGTGTTTCCACCAACCAACACGTAAGTAGAAATAATATTCTCTATTTTATTTGTGAGCATAGTTCAATTCTGCTATTGAAAAACTTCGTTAATTCCTTAAAAAAGTAAAAACAAAAGCAACAAATCTCCAAACTAAGAGTTGGAATTTATGGTCCTTTTTGAACCACAGTGAAAGTGCTAAATTAATTGAAAATTTATATAAAAAATAATAAGTATAGTCGCAAGAATTCCCATTCTTCACATACATAATTATTTTTTATATATAAAGTTCATTCTATTTAGTGCAAGAACTAGTGATTGTTATTGTTTTGTTTCCATCAAAACATTGTTGAATATTGCACATACATACTTACTACGATTTACAATATTATTATATAAAACTATTAAAGTAAATTTGGTGGTGATTTTTGTTTATTTTATCTCTTAAAATAACAAAATATATTCTCATTTTTTAAATGCTATACCGTAGCTATAACAAAAGAAAGTAAAAAACAAAGACAAACATACATTACATATATACATTATTGTGTTTGTTGTAATTTGTGTGTTCCCTACACATTGTGAGTCGGTCTGATTAGTTCAATGCTAATTATAACACCGACCTAAATTTTTAATTAAATTTCGAGTAAAATCTTTTTGGAAAAATATTTTCGCGAATTAGCGGTCACCCTACGCTGTTAGATCCGGCATATTAGGTACAATATAGGACCTGTAAACGGAACTATTTTGTAATATTTTTTCAATTGAAAGATTTTTTTATTTAACTTTTTAGAAATATTTTTTCGCGATTTAGCGGTCACTCTACGCAATTAGATTTGGTATATTAGGTACAATATAGGACTTGTATACAACTTACTGTTGTACTTGTTAATTGTTCTTTTCATTGATTTGGCTTTTTCGATATTAGTATTCCTCATTTGGCTTTTTAATTTTCCATTTTAAACAATTTATTTGAACTTTTTCAATAATGGGCTCCACATTATGTGCTAAGTTCGCTTTAGAATGCGATAATTTAGTTGGATCTTGTTCCAAGTTTGATATAACTCCATTGGAAAATTTAACCGAGTCACTTCTCGATACGAAATTGCAGTCCCTTGAAGAGGACTGGCAATCAGTTCGAAAAGCCTTTGATGATTTAATTTTAACTAATGAGAATATTTTTCCTGAGAGCGAAAAATGCACGGCAAAAGTAAGATTTGGATCGGTTAAGGACGAATATGATGGACCAATTGAAGATGCACAGAGCTTCTAGTAATCAAGGTCTATGGCCCGATCAACCGACTAACTCTACTTTGTTCAATACTTCGAATATGTATATATTAATGCCACATTTAATGATTCGTAGATTTGTATAAAGGTTCCTCCTTGTGATACTCAGGAATTATGGGGGTTATGAGGAATGACCATCATTCCGCGATATGTTTACCGCCATTTATGGTAATCACCAGGGAAACCGAAAACATGCTCTTAAAAAAGTGTTTTAAGCGCTTTAAATATGCCGTAAAAAACTCAAAATATACTCTTAAAATTTAAAAAATATGCTCTAAAAATAAAATTTTTCATTATTTTTTAACATTGAAAAGCTCAAAAAGACAGAAATTGTAATGAAATAATAAATGTTTAGTGTCATATTTCATCCTACAAGATTTTTTATAATTGACTCATTTCATAGTTCGAAGAACTAGTTTAATAGAATTCCGTTTTACGTTCAGATAACCAATAAATAACATGAAACCATTTGGACCCCAAAAAACATATTTCAAACGACAAAGTTTGACACATTTCTACCAATTGTATTCATACCTTCTAAACTGACATTTTAATCGGTGTTGTCATAAATTCCAATAATTAGTTTTTAAGCTATAAAAATGGATTGGTCTCATGAAATCAAAAGTAATAGGTTTTATGTCTGATTTAAAATGTAATGCTTTATTGAACAAAAAACTATAACATTGGTTTTCGTGAGAGTAATGTATTTTTTGCAGTTATTAAGTTCTACAAACGAATTTTTTTTCAAAATTGTAAAATAGGCTGAAAAATTAAAAATAAAAAAATTAAATTTTATTTTTTTAAATAAAGTTTTGAAAATGTACAAAAACGAAAAAAAGCGAAAACATCAAAATATGCACTTATAAAGTAAAATATGCTCTAAAAACTCGAAAATATGCCTTAAATATGCTAAAAAAGTCAAATCATGCAAAATTATGCTCTTATGGGTAAAATATGCAAAAATATGCTCTAACAAATCGATGCCAAAATTCTTAAATTGGTCTGAAACTTATAAATATCTTATCCATGAGTCCATACGACGCACCACAAAAAACATGCATTTGCATATTTTGGTTTCCCTGGTAATCACCCTCGATTGACACAGGCTCAAAAGTTATATCATCTAAGGAATAAAACAAAGGGCGAAGCAGGTAGTATTGTAGCTAAATATCCACTTTCAGATCAGAATTATTTACTGGCGTGGGACGCGTTAAGGGCGCGATATGAGAACAAGCGCATTTTAGTAGATAATCAGTTGAAGATTCTATTTAATATACCAGCAGCAAAGGCTGAAAATTGCGAATCTATTAACAGGATTCAAACTACCATTAGCGATTGTTTATCAATTTTAAAGGCTCATGGTATACGAACCGATCAATGGGATCCAATCCTAATATATTTGTGTTCCACAAAATTACCTGATGAAACATTAGCTCTTTGGGAGCAATCGTTGAGTTCTCCAACTCGTTTACCTTCCTGGGCAGAAATGGAAGAATTTTTAATAAATAGACATCAGGTAATGGAAAGAATATCTACATTCAGAAGTCAAAACCCAGCTTATGTTCCATATCATAATCAGGGTAGAAATTATAATATCTCTTCACAGCTGAATAAAGCTAGATATGAAAACCCGAACAAAGGAGCTCAATCGAAGAATGATGATATGCTTTGCAAATTATGTAATAAAACACATATCATTTGAAATTGTCCTAAATTTCAAAACTTTTCTGTAAAACAAAGAATTGACTATGTAGAAAAGAACAAAATTTGTAGTAATTGTTTGTCTTCAGCTCACACAAATACAAATTGTCAAAGCGTTTTTACATGTGTCCAGTGTAAAAACAAGCACCACAGCTTACTTCATTTGGATAATTATTCCAGTAATAAGAAGAATAAAGCAAATAAAAACAAAACGTCCAATACGTTTCATGCTGATCCCTCTCAGCAACCGGAGGACATAATAAACTGCCAACCACCATGTAGCTAATTTGTCTACAGTACATAAGACAAACACACAAACAAACTTTTCTGTCAATGATGATGACATTTTATTACCTATAGCTCTAGTAGAAATTTTTTATTTAGGAGAAGTATTTACAGTTAGAGCTCTAATAGATTCGGGATCAAAACGATAATTTTTAAATAAAAAATATCAAAAAAGCTTGGTTTAATAACTCAAAATGCAAATTTTGAAATTTGTGGATTATGGGGTACAGTGGTAGCAAATTCAAGTAAAATATCTACCATAACTTTGTGTAGAAAAAAACAGTTCTCACTCAGTACCCAAGTTATAATAGTTCCAAATTTAACCAAATTTATGCCAAGCTATACGATTTCAAACGCTGATCTCTCGGGAATAAAACATCTAAGATTAGCCGATCCTAATTTCTTGGTATCTTCACAAATAGACATGCTAATCGGTAGTGATATAATTCCATATATCATTCAAGATGGAATACAAAAGAATATCTTAAGCAATATCCTTGCTCAAAATTCCATCTATGGATGGTATATTTATGGCCCAATGAAATTACATGGCGTTTCTCTAACTGCTAATATTCAAAATAAGAAAGAAAATTATATAATAACTATTTTGGGAAACAGAAGAAATTCCAAAATCGAAAGTTCTATCAGAAACAGATCTCTACTGTGAAGAACTTTATAAAAAGACAACATATCGCAGAAGTGATGGTAGATATGTTGTAAAACTTCCTTTTAAACAAGAATTTCCACAAAACTTGTATTTGCAATCTGGAAGATTCGCAGCAAAAAGTCAATATATTCATCTAGAGGCAAAATTACAAAAACAAATAGATCTTCAACAGATTTATAATGGTGTTTTAGAAGAATATATAACATTGGGTCATATGAGGAAAACAAATTCTTCCGAAATTTGTAAAGATGGAAAGTATTTTTCATATTAT
Source organism: Lucilia cuprina (assembly GCF_022045245.1). Lineage (NCBI taxonomy): Eukaryota > Metazoa > Arthropoda > Insecta > Diptera > Calliphoridae > Lucilia > Lucilia cuprina. The sequence goes on along the minus strand of NC_060949.1, from coordinate 12,163,486 downwards.
TTACCACATCATGCTGTATTTAGACCGGAAAGCACTTCTACAAAAGTTAGAGTAGTCTTTAATGGTTCTCGCAAAACGAAAAGCTCATTTTCGTTGAATGATGTATTGCATATTATTCCAACGTTGCAATCTGACTTAATGTCAGTTATTTTTAATTGGCGTATATATAGATACGTTTTCAATGGAGATATCGAAAAAATGTATCGCCATATATTAGTAACGGAAGCAGATTGTCCGTTTCAGAGAATTTTGTATAGAACAAAAAATTCAAGCAATATTGAAGATTACGAGCTGTTAACAGTCACTTTCGGAGTGAATTGTGCACCGTATTTAGCTATACGAACGTTGCTGCAGTTAGCAACAGATGTAGAGAGACAGTCTCCTTTGTCATCTCACGTATTAAGACATGAAACATATGTCGATGATATTTTAGCTGGTGGACATACTTTGGCTTCAGCCCTAGAAGCGCAAAGTCAATTAATAAATTCTTTAAAATTAGCTGGATTTCCACTTAAAAAAATTACGACAAATAATAGCAAATTATTAGAAAATATACCAACTGAAGATATTTTAAGTGCAGATTTCTTAAAATTTACGATTCGAGCTCTACGAAAACGTTAGGTATTCAGTGGAAATCATACAGTGATTCCTTCACTTATAAAGTCGAAATTCCCGATTTCGCATCAAAAGCAACAAAAGCGGTCGCTAAATTGTTTGACACCGCAGGGTGGCTAACGCCCATTATTCGAAGGGGATGAAGATGTGAAACCTCAGATTCTTTCATGTTGGAACATTTTCTTAGAAGATTTTATACACATAAGATCCATTCAAATCCCTAGATGGATCCATTTCCATCCAGATAGCAAAATCCAGATCCATGGTTTATGTGATGCATCTGAACAAGCCTATTGCGCAACAATATATATTCGAGTGGAAAATGTGTCTGGCAGACATTCTAATCTGCTTTCGCTACTAGCAGATTAGAATGTCTGTCCAGCAAAGTTGCGCCGTTGCAACGTGTAAGTCTTCCTCGGTTAGAGTTATGTGGGGCATTACTGCTCTCAAAACTAATTAAACAAACTCTAACTAACAATTCATTTAAAAGTGTTCAACTTTTCCTGTGGTCAGATTCCACTATAGTATTAGCATGGTTACAAAAACATCCATCAGTTTGGAAAACATATGTTGCCAACAGAACATCTCAAATCATTGAAAATGTTGGTAATGCTAAGTGGAACGACGTTTTAACCCATGAAAATCCTGCAGATCTTGGAACACGAGGGTGTAAACCACAAGATCTTAAAAAAAAATCCTTAATGGTGGTATAGACCAATGTGGCTACTTGACTACCAAGACAATTGGCCTAAATCGAACCCACCTGCCATAGCTCTTATGGAACAAAGAAAAGTTGAAGTTCACTGTTCCGTTACAGATGAACTCAATATAATCCAAAGATTTTCTTCATATCGGCGAGCACTCGCCGTAATAGCATATATTTATAGGTTCTTACGTTCTACTAATAAAAGATTACAGAAAACTAAGTTTGAAAGTTTAACGCTCTCTCACGAAGAGCTTAATAACACAAAAATTGTATATATTAGACTAACGCAGAAGTTTCATTATTCTGAAGATTTAAAGAATCTTTAGGATTCTAAGCATATTTCAAAGAAAAGCTCTCTGCTTACTCTAAATCCATTTCTCGACACTCAAGGTCTTATGCGGGTTAATGATAGATTAGCTAATGCCTCGCTTACGTACGATGAGCGATTTCTCATAATTATCCCTAACTCTTCTCAATTTTGCAAAATTTTTCTGGAGTTTGTCCGCAAAACTCTAGTCAATGCTGGCAAAACCCTTATGATGAGCGCAGTAAGAAGCCAGTTCTATATTCCTGGTTTAAAAAGAACAGTCAAGAAATGCGTTCATCATTGTCTAACCTGTGTTCGTTACAAACAACAAAGTGAAATCGCAAATAATGGCTGCACTGCTAAAAGAGAGATCCACTCTCTCATTACCGTTCCCACATACGGGTGTCGACTTTGCTGGTCCATTTCAGATCAAGTCTGGCAATTTGCGAAATTCACCATATATGAAAGGTTACGCATGTATCTTTGTATGTTTTGCTACAAGAGCCATTCATTTAGAAGCTTGATCTAGTTTAACATCAGAAGCATTTCTAGCTGCTGTTGCACTATTTTTAGCTAGACGAGGATTGCCAAAATCAGTTATGTCGGACAATGGTACAAATAACCATGGTAGAAATAACCGCAATTAATGGACTTTAGTCCATTAACACAGATTGTTTAAAACATTTACATACACTATATAATATATATATATATATATATATATATATATATATATATATATATATATATATAATATATATATATATATATAATATATATATATATATAATATAATATATATATAATATATATATATATTATATATATATATATATATATATATATATATATATATATATATATATATATATATATATATATATATATATAATATATATATATATATATATATATATATATATATTATATATATATATATATATATATATATATATATATATATATATATATATATATATATATATAAATATATATATATATATATATATATATATATATATATATATATATATATATATATAGTGCATGTACATGTTTTAAACAATCGGCTGTACACCGATTGAAAGAAGTGCCCTGAAGTAAATATTTTGTGCAAATTCAAGCTTGAACGATAAAGTTATTTTTGGAGCTCTGTGTAATTGTTTCTAAACAATCTGCTGTGCACTTTTTTTTTGTTGGAGCTTTGAAACAAGCGTATGTGTAGTGTATTTTAAACACACGGATGTGTAAATTCGAGTTCGGAAGTTAAAGTGATTTATTTCGAAAAACGTATCTTTTTCCAGTTACTACCAAATTATGGAATGGACCGTGGAGAGGTTTTAAAGTGATAACACTATATAGACAATTTCCATTGAAAAAAATGCGTGGGAAGAAATTTCAAAAAACCTTAATAAATCTACCGATGATACTAAAAAAAAATTAAAAACCTGAGATCAGCATATGTAATGGAGAAAAAAAGATGGATAAATCCAAAAAATCTGGATCAACAGTAGATGATATCTACAGACCCCATTTATACTATTTTCAAGAAATGCGTTTTTTAGATAACGTTGTTGTATTAATTTTTCTTCGGTAGTATATACCAACATAAAATAACCCATGCCTATTATATATTAGAAAATTTCAATACTTTGTCTAGTCTATTGTGTAATCTATAGCACAGGGCACAGGGTTTAGCACAGGGGTCGGCAAACTACGGCACGTTTTGGTAAGGTTTTACAGTGATCTATAAAAGATTGATATATTTTTGACATAACACTTTTGGCTATAAATAAGAATGCGTATTATGGACCTATCACTATACTTGTATTTTTCGTTGTTTTCGAAAGTAGACTCTATATTCTGAACCCATCCTTATTAAATTTGGTACAGATATTTTTGTTCCTATAAACTTGTTTATAATGAATTTCACCACTATGCTGCTATTATTAAGCCTGTTGCATATATGTATTATTAAATCAGTTATGAGCGTTAGAGTCATTTTCTGAAGTAGACTTAAGTCACTTAATGGTAATCTTATATGGGGGTAGGACCAAATATCAGTCGATAGTTACCAAATTTGGTAAGAGTTTTGTATTCTTTTTTGTATTGAATTTCGTCATAATACTGCTATTATTAAGACAGTTATGAGCGTTAAAATCAAACTTGAAGGATAGATTTTTGTTCTTATAAAAGTTGTTTAAATTTTGTCGCTATATTGCTACTGTTAAGTCAATTATTATCGTTATGCATTTCTGAAAAGGACCTTATATTGGATTTAGTAAATTGCCACAAAATTAATATATTACTTTATACTTTATTATCTGCGTCATCAATTTTAACGATTTTTAAATTTCCTCATATGCTTCCAAATGCCTTTTAAATAATAACACTGTCGCCCTACTTTAATATAAGAAAGATTCCTTGCAGAATGTCCTTTAGACAATTAAATCAAAAATTATGTTTTTGAAGTGAATTCACAAAGTAGTTGTAAAGTTTTAATAAACAAATGTTTTGTAAACTGTAAATTTTGGCTCTTCCGACTCAAAAGTTTGCCGACCCCTGGTCTAGCCTATATTATAGTACAGTCCATGGTATTGCCTAGTCCTAGAAAATTGTATAGTGAGTACATTATTGTTTATAGTCTAGTCTAAATCCTAGTATATATATACTATGGTATAGTCTAGCCTATACTTAGTCTAGTGTATATACTAGACTGCAAACTAGACTATAGATTAGGTAGTAAAATAGACTAAAACCTACTATAATATCTATATAAAGCAATTACAAAATATTTTCTTAATTCCGTATATTTAGTAAAGGTAAAGTAAAGTAAAGGTAAAAAGTATTTGGGATTTTCTTGGTTAGCGTTTGGCATGGATTACTAATTTCTTAAAAAGTAATATATTGACTTTAAATTTTCAGAATATATGTGAAAAGGAAGTAATTGAACTTACCCCAGAAACAGTGAATACGGAATTTTACGAATACAGCCAAGAAAGCTTCTCCGACATTTCCTTAAACGAAACGCCAACAACATCCACAAAATCAAAGACCAAAAAAATTAAACTTGAAAGGGGCAAAAAAATTAATTCAGCGCTAGATAAAATATTATTCAACTGTGAAGAAAAAGATACAATGTTTTCAAGTTTCGGAAAATCTGTGGAACTTCAACTGTCTGAAATGTCTTTAATTTCAGCCACAAAAGCTATGGCAGAAATTCAGTTGGTGTTATCAAAATTTATGGAAGCAGAATCCAAAAGCAATATCTTAGAAAAAGCTATTTGTAATTCCGAAATATTCTAATTATTTTTAATTTATGTATCGTCACCTAAAACGCAAACGGCCCTATCTAACATTTTTAAAATTTTACGCGATTTATTTCTTGTAAATAAACAAATTGTTTAATAGTGAAAGCTATCATTTGTTTTGATAGTTGACAATGTCGTTTATAAAAATGGATAAATGGGACTTTTTACCTTTAATATTTAAATGTTTCGCCTTTTGTTTTGTGCAAATAAATTCAATAATTTTGGTAGGCTTTTCGTTTGATGTATTACATAAGAATCGATTTTGAAATTTTTCCCCTTTGCGTTTCAGGTGACGATATGTAGCAAAACCGACAAATGAAATCTATAAATGAATACCTTTATATGTATCACAAATTAACAAAGTCAGTAGTTCGCTGCGCGAAGTGTGTACTAATTTGAATTACATATATGTATACTAATGTGTGTACCTGCATTATGTTTTTATATAATTAATTTTTATATAATTAAGTACTTTGAATAAGTTTCCACTTCACAAACTTTTGCTAAATTTAATTCATGTATATTACATTAACATTTATTAAATTTATATTGTAAAGTCTTTAAAAAACTTAGACTGACGTATTTCCTAACCTTAACATTCTCTTTCACTATGTACAAAATGAATTCAAGAAATATGTTTTATATATTTTTTTATTTTTAAAAATATTTTTGTGTTTTTGTTCAAATTTTTGAGAAAAAAAATAAAATTAATTTGTTTTGAAAATTGTCTTTTCTTTAAATTAATATTTTGTTTTACATTTGAATGAAGTTTTATTTCACGAAGATTGAGACTAAGCAAATTCATTAAAATATGGTTCTGGTACCAATGGAAACGATCATTTTTAGCAGCGTATTATTGAATTCAGACACTTTACCCATCAAAGTGTTTCATCCCAATTGAATATCGAAGAAATACATTCCATTCTCATAAGGGGTTTGTTTGTCTTCATAAACTCTGTAAGTTGAAAGAAAAAATAAAAATGTCTTCTGTTTATATTCTAATAATAATTCCCTTACTTTACATATACACCAGGAGGTAGAGAAGTTTAAACATAAACAAATATTCTAATTAAAATTTTTGTTGGCTTTGATGCCTCAATTAATTGTAACGGTAACCGGATTTGCTGTTTGTTTTTTAATCTTATTCCATTGAAATGGTACGTCTCCATCTGTAACGAGATACTTTCTAACGTTGTCTCTCGCTTCATTGGCAAATCTAATTGTATCGTGACTTTGTGATGGTAGAGGTAATATTGTTTCAGGTAAATTTGCCGATAGTGTTTCGTTTAAATAAGTCTCAACCATATCTGTTGTTAAATAATAATGTAAAATACAGCAGGTTTTTACAGCAAATCGCATGTTTCTATGTTAACTTCAATAGGACGATGGAAAATTTTAAATCATTATATGGCGTTCTAAACCAAAAATACCATCCCCTATAAAAAATATGTAGTTTTGACATTCTGTTCTTTCAGAAATTCGTCTGGGGGTATCTTTAGCATTTCCTCTTTCAAAGGTGAATATAATGATGAATTTTTTAATATAACCACATCGGATGCACCACCATTTCCGCCAACCGCGAAGAGAACGGTACTAAAAAACCCTTTATAATTAAAAAAATCCGAACCTGAATGTGGAGGAGCTTTGATTCGGATGTGCTTGCCATCCATTGCTCCTAATGTGTGAGGGAATTACCACAAACGATTAAACTCATTTGCAACTTGAAGCCATTCATTCTCATTAGATGGAAACTTAAAACGATAAGAAATAATTAAATAACTATGTACAATTTAATCTTACAGAGTAATAGAAAATCTTACCACCAAATATTTAGATTGCAAACATTCTACGATTGCATTAAGTACTTCAGGCACAAACTGGCTTATGGTTTTTCTGGAAACGTGGCTAAGAAATTCCAAAGATCTAAAAGAATCTCCTGATGCTAAATACCGCAAAGTAATAGCTAACCGGATTCGTGGACTTATAGCACATCGCATTACCGTGTCCTTCTTTTTAATTTTAAAATTTACCTAATAAATTAATGTACATCAAATTAAAAAACTTATAATAGCTTGATAACTACTGTATATGGGGTAAAAGCGGAAATACTCAGATAGATAAACAGAAGGCCGTCTACAAAAATTTTACGGTTAAAAGAAATACGTAGAATTATAGATTTTTTTTAATATAAAGCATTTAATTTGTTTTATTGTGAAATTTTTTACTTATTGTTGACAAAAAAGAGATTTACTTCAAGAGGGCTCATAGGGGAGAAGGGGTAAATATGGGCCGATCCATATAAATTTTGGTAAATGAATTTATGTCTACTTCAAAGTCATTTATGTAGATTTTGATCGTTTTATTAGTAATTATAAGTTAATTTTGACCTTCGAGTCATTTTCTGAAGGGGAGTTTATATGGGGACTAGGGTCAAATGAGGCCCGATCACTATTAAAATTAGTATTGTCATTTATTGTTCTATAAAACTAATGTTTGCTGATTTTTGGTTGACATTATAAAACATTTAACGTAATTGTGAGCCAAAAGGCCCGATTCAGGGGGTACGGTTGTATGGGGGCTAGGAGAAATAATGGACCGATTTCAACCATTTTCAATAGCGTTTGTCCTTGAACCAAAAAAAGAGTATGTGCCAAATTTCATCAAATTATCTTGAAAATTGCGACCTGTAGCGTGCGCACAAGGTTTACATGGACACACAGACGGACGGACGGACGGACAGACGGAAATAGCTAAATCGACTCAGAAAGTGATTCTGAGCCGATTGGTATACTTTAAGGTGGGTCTAGGACCAATATTTGGGTGTTACAAACTTCGGCACAAACGCATAATACCCTTCCCACTATAGTGGTGTAGGGTATAATAAAAAGAAATATGAACAAAAATATACATCAAAACAAAAGACAGTAAAACGCTAATATTGTTTAAAATTTTTTTATAATAATATTTTTATAATATATTTATTGTAGTATATATAAAAAAGGAGAAAAGTCGAATGTCACAAATACATATTTTTGTTAGCAAAAAGGACTAAAATATTGTTTAGGAATAGTATTGGTAGTGCAGGATTAATTTAGAAAGGACTAAAAAGGAAATGGCCCTGAATTTGAACTCATACTAGGTTCTGTGGAAGATTCTGACTTCTTATGGTGAAATGTGTTGTGTTCTATTGGAAACAATAAGTTAGATTATTGCAATTCTGAACTGAATGTGTTTTAGAGAAACAATTAATGCACAAACTTAGCTTTTGGGATTCCTTAAAGCGCTTGGAATAGTCCATTTGCAGAAACGATGGACATTTGCAAATTGGATGATACTTGTTTGGACACAACTGACATTCGGTACCGTAAATCGACTTTTCATAAAATGCAAAAGTCGAAAAGTCGACTTTTCATAAAATGCAAAAAGTCGACTTTTAACTAAATGCAAAAAGTCGACTTTTAACTAAATGCAAAAAGTCGAAAAGTCGGCTTTTCATTTCAACTATAGAACCCTAATATTAACTATAAAGTAGTGTCGTCGGCGAATTCATAAATACTGCGCGAATTCATTTTATTTTTTATATATCGAGTTTGACAGTATGCCTACACTACAAAGTGCCAACACACTGTCAAACTACATATAAAAAAATCAAAACTGTATTCATATTCATTTCATTTTGCGGCGAATTCATTAAATTTTTATATATGTAGTTTGACACCGTCGGGTTTGATAGAGAATTTTTTTATATAAAGTTTGACATCTTCGGGCTAAATTTCCATGGACAAAAAAACAATCAGATGTTGAAATGAATTCATCATATTAGTTTCGCCATGTAATATACCATGCGTATGGCTAAATTTCAATCGACAAAAACATTCAGCTGTTAAAACGGCTTTATTTTATTAGTTTTATCAAGACAGTCACTTGATTTAGCGAAGAATGAATTAGATTTTTTTTAATGGAGTTTGGCAGTGTCAGGCAAAATAAATATTCTTGTATAACATTGTATGTTTCTAGCCCTTATTATATAGGAAATTAATTGACATGTTGCTGGTAATTAAAAGTGCCAACATACAGTTATATTCTATACATTAAATGAGCAATAAATTCAAGGACACTAGTTTATAATATACATATGTATATACCTATATATTTTGGGATAACCAAGTCATATTTATTATTCATGTTTATTATTATAACATTTAAATTAAATGTCCTCAAATAAGCATGAGGTACAGCTAATCGATTATTCGATTAAACACAAAAATTAAAATCACAGCACTATCTTCAACAGCCATCTGGTAGCTCTGGGTTTAGGATAGTTTTGTATAAGCAGATTTGCACAGGGTATACAGAGACGTCACGAGCAAAAAACTATTTCTCTCTCTTTCGCACAAAACGAATTCAATGATTTTTTTAGCTGTATTTTATATACCTCTTCTCACCAAACAATTTCAAAATCAAACAAAAGCTGATTTTAGACTTTTTCAAATGTCAAAAGTGACATCTCTGTATACTTTGTGAGATTTGTAACGCTATTTCATTTCATTGTCTCGTTCTATTTTTGTGGAAATATTGGCGCAGTTTGGGTGGCGGAATTATTTGCAACAAAATTTATATATTTAGTACCAACTGTATTGAGGTACATACATGTATACATCTGTGCATGCACCCATGCATGTATTTAATACTCCATCTATATATACATACATATACATGTAATTATGTATATGGACACATGAAATTCACTTTACACTGAAATAATTTGCTTTTTTTACATTTACTTTTTTAGCGGTGTTTTGACTGCTTAGCCTTTTTAGAAACACAGTTACGATTTGTATTAAGATTTTGTATTCCTTATATGAATTATTAGTTAAGCATTAACTTGTAAATATTTTGTTTTACACAATTTGGGTAATAATAATTTTTCACAGCCCATAAGACGCTACATATGTATATACACGCAATTTTAGTCGTAACTACATAATTGATGCTTCTTATACTCTTATTGTTGGTAACGACTCCTTCGCCGACAAAATTTCATTACGCCTTAGTTAACACTTTAGGGTAAAGCGACGGCGTATAATCGGTCTACGAAAAAATTGGTTAAACAGTATGATTACAATTAAAACGATAATCACTGTCGACAATGAGTTTTCATGCATTTTGGATGAAAAGTAAACTATCGTCTTGTGGTTGGCGACATTGCCGTTGAGATATCACTGTTACCAGATTTGACGATTTTCAGTATAAAAAAGGGCCTGTTGACGATTTTACCCAAGAATCACAAACCAGGCATGGGGGGTAATGACTATATTTTCAATTACAATTACATTTCAAGTAATTAAAGATTAAAAGTAATTCTAATTGGGAACTTGAATTCATAAATTTTCAATTAGATAGATTTCCGGGCATTGAGTTGGCCATTGCATAGTTTGAAAATTCTGCGCTGAAAGCCAATTTTTTACGATTTTCGCCGTATGCTTCGGATCCCCATTCTGTTGGAGTATAACATCTGAGTCTGGATATGCACATTTTTCCACAAAATCAGAACAAATAATCCTCCTTTTTCATTATAGCATCTAATTTTACTAAATAACCGAGATTATACCAAGTGATACAAGCCCACACCATCAGACTACCTCCCCCATGTTTCACCGTTTCTTTTACTTGGTGATTTTTTAAGCTTTAGGCGGTGCCAGTTATATTCCTTGCCATCAGACTGAAAACGAGTAGTCTTCGTTTCATCGGTCATCAACAATCCAGTTTTTGTGCTTATTGCAAAATTTAAGACAATCCATACCTGTTTGGATGTCAATAGTTTTGGCATCTCGCTCCGAAAGCAAGTACGATCGATCTTTCTTAACTTCTAGTGTGCTTATATTTTCTTTTTTGCCACCGAAAAGTGCTACACTTCGGAGGCACAGTAATTATTTTTTGCCATTTCGGCCATTTGGTTTCCCAATAAACTTAATGATTTTATACCCTTTACCTTCGTGAGAAGGGTATATATAAGTTTGTCATTCCGTTTGTAATTCCTATAATATAATGTTCCGACCCCATAAAGTATATATATTCTGGATCCTTATAGGTAGCGGAGTTGATTTAGTTATGTCCATCCGTCTGTTTGTCTGTCTGTCCGTCTGTGTGTTTGTTGAAATCAGTTTTTAGAGGACCCCAGATAACGGCAAGATCCGAATCTTCAATAATTCTGTTAGACATGCTTTCGAGAAGATCGCTATTTAAAATCAGCAAAATCGGTCGGTAAATAACGGAGATATGAGCAAAAATCCGAGACAACCTCTAAAAATTTCATAAAAAATGTCATATTTTTCGTGCTTTGTTAAATAAGCATGAAAAAGATTTACACGTATGTGTAGATGTATTTGTGTATTTGATTTTTCAACTGTGTATTTCGTTTTGCATGTTTGGATGCTGTTGGCGTCATTGAGTTGAGTATTTTGTTTTTGTTTTGTGAATTCTGTTCGTATATTTGGATATAGATTGGTTTTATTGCGTTGTTTATTTTGTTTTTCGTTATGTATGTTTAGATGTCTGTTGGTTTAGATGCCTTGTGTATTTTGTTTTTTATTTCGTTTAGCCTTCTTGTTGTTCATTTTGTTTTGCTTTTGGCGTAATATTAATGTGGTTGGGAAAAAATTTATAAAACTAATATGTTTAAAATACACTATGGTGAAGGGTATATACATAAGATTTGTCACAGCGGAATATAGCACTCTTACTTGTTCTTATTAAAACTAGAAAATAAAAATATTTACAAAAATTACATATAGGACTCAAAAATGGTAACTGTTTGTTTTGCTGCTTCCTTCAAAGGTAAATCAAGTAGCAGTACTCAAATACATTGTTATTTTTAAATTTATTTGTGTTGCTAGATTAATTAAATTTAAACGTGCAAAAGTGGAGATAAAGTTTCAATATTTCCGAATTTTCTTTTGTTTTATTTTTTAATTGCTTATTTTGAAACAAATATCTATTTCTTTAATATTTTCTGAATTATATTGGGGTTTCATAAACTTGATTGATATATATCCAATTTTGCTCTCCACTGTATATATAAATAAAAATCAATGTATGTTTGTTGCGTTGTCAACATTACATGTTGTTGGCGTATGTATGTACGACAACGGATGTTATTAAAAATTTTGTTTCGATTTGGAACCAGGCGTGCATATATTATTTCCCTATGTGTACGGCAATGAAAATCCACATCGGCATTCTTGGTTCAGACATACGTCTTATTACAAAATTTTTTGCCCCAAACATTGCTTTTTAAGTTTTTGTATATTAATATGGAAAAATTATAAAACTGCTAAATCAATTTTTTTAAAATGCTAAATAATATGCCAAATCAATATAAAAAATGCCAAACCTAGCTGCAAAAGTGCTAGAATGGTCACACTGGTGTTCTCACTTTATCCGAGTCATACATACTTAAAGAAGTACCTTTTGAAGAACGATAAAGTACCAAAAAGTCCCAATTTATATGTTCTCATTTAATCCGAAATCTACATACTTAATTTTATGGTTCTAGGTTCAATATTGTAGAAATTTCAAAAACTACCTTTTGATGAACGAAAAAGTATAAAAAAGTCTCCTTAATTAATATATTTTTAGGTTCAGTATTATTGAAATGTCAAAAAGTACCTTTTGAAGAATGAGAAGTATCAAAAGGTCCACTTTTATTTTTTCATTTAATCCGGACTCTGCATACTTGATTTCATGTTTCTAGGTTCAATGTTATAGAAATTTCAAAAAGTACTCCTTAAGGAAAAAAAAGTACCAAAAAGTCTCCTTTTATGAGTTCTCACTTAATCGGAGTCAGACATACTTAATTACATGTTTCTAGGTTCAATATTATAGAAAGTTCAAAAAGTACCTTTTGAAGAACGAAAAGTACCAAAATGTTTTCTATTTGAGATTCTACTTAATCCGGGCCATACATGTTTAATTTCATGTTTCTATGTTCAGTATTAAAGAAATTTCAAAAAGTACCTTTTGAAGAACCGAAAAGTACCAAAAATACCATTTTTATCAGATCTCTTAATATTATAGAAATTTCAAAACGTACCTTTTGAACAACGAAAAGTACCAAAATGTTCTCTATTTGAGGTTCTCACGTAATCCGTGTTTAATTTCACATTTCTAGGTTTAATATTATGCAAAAAATCTAAAAGTAAAATTTTCATGCTTCTAAGTTCAATATTATACAAATTTTAAAAAGTACTTTTTGAGGAACGAGAAATTATCAAAATGTCCCCTTTTATGGGTTCTCGGCCATACATGCCTAATTTCATGTTTTTATGTTCAATATTATAGAAATTTCAAAAAGTACAAAAACGTACAAAAAATTTATACATCAAATTAAAGATATTAAAAATACCTTTCCAATAATATATAATGATACTAAAATATGGACCGACTTTGGGTTTTTTTCCGGAAAATATATATTTTGACCCGACTTTTTTTCATCTAAAAGATATCGGAAAAAATGTCTATATAATTCTATTATAAATTTCTATATGTTAATAGCCAACACCGGCTTCGCTTAATAAAGATTTCCTGAATAGACAGCCTACGGCCGGGCGCAAAGATTTTCTCCTCTTTTGTATGTCCAACACCGGCTTCTCTTAACAAAGATTAATACGTTTTTTTTAAAAGCAAAATCATAATTAAATTATTAATATCTCAGGAACTATAATACTTACAAAAACATATTTTACCTTAATATCTTAGCTTTAAAACAATCAAATTTATATATTTACCTATAAAGGCATTTTTTCCGATTTTTTAGATAAACCTCAAAAATATCGGGTCGAAAATTATGTTTCCCAAAATTGACCTATAATGGGTTCATTTTTATACCCTACACCACTATAGTGGGGAGGGTATTATACGTTTGTGCTGATGTTTGTAACATACAAAAATATTGGTCTAATACCCACCTTAAAGTATACCGATCGA
>NC_060949.1:12145889-12149462 GCF_022045245.1 Lucilia cuprina | reverse complement strand
GATAAAAAAGAGTTAAGTCAAATTTTGCAATTATTTGAATAAAAAGTCGACGTTTTGCAATTTTTATCCGATTTTGTAAATAATTGTCTGGAGAAGATTCTTATAAGTATATCTGAAATGGATAATGGATAATATATCGCTACATGAATTCATATATCACTTAATAAATTCAACTTTCTAAATTTGTTTCCTTAAAAAGTCAATCTTTGGAGACTTCTTCCGATCTTTTTTCCAATTTAACTCGTACTTTAACTAATTTTTAAATTTGTCCAACATACTTGAATTTATATAGTTTTTTGAGGAAAAAGTCGACTAAACGACTAAAAAACTTGATTTTAAACATATTTTTAACACTTTCTTATTTTTTTCATAATTTTTTTTTGTTCTTTTACCTAAAAAGATTAATTCAAACGTCATTTCGATTAAATCAAATATTTTTGGATTCCTTGTTTTTTCAAAAAAGTCGACTTTAAATAACTTTTACCATAGAAATCTCGATATAAGTCGAAAATCTTTAAAAACAACGGACAAACATGACAATGGTACATAACCTTAAGTGAAAAATTCTAAAAAGTCGATCTTTGAAGACTTTTTCCAAAATTTATATAGCTTAAATAGTCGACTTTCAACAACTAAAAAAGCTGACTTTAAATAGTTTTTAACACTTTCTTATTATTTTTTCATCATTTTTGACTAGTTCGAGTTCTTTAAACTTAAAAAAAAATATGAATTTAAAACCATTTCGACTAAATTCAAATTTTTCTGACTTCCTTGTTTTTTCAAAAAAAGTTGACTTTAAACAACTTTTACCATGCATGCAAAAGTTATATTATTTCGATATAATTCGAAAATCTTTAAAAACATAGGACAAACATGAAAATGGTACATAACCTTAAGTGAAAAATTCTAAAAAGTCGATCTTTGAAGACTTCTTCCGATCTTTTTTCCAATTTAACTTGAACTTTAACTAACTTTTACGACCTTTTATAAATTTGTCCAACATTCTTGAATTTATATAGTTTTTTTCTTGAAAAAGTCAACTTTAAACTACTAAAAAAGTTGACTTAAACTAATTGTTAACACTTTCTTATTTTTTTTTTCATAATTTTTGACTATTTCGAGTTCTTTTGACTAAAAATATGAATTTAAAGCCATTGACCAAAGTCAAATTTTTCTTAATTCCTTGTTTTTTTTTTTAAGTCAACTTTTAAACAACTTTTACCATGCAAAATTTATATTATTTCGATATAAGTCGAAAAGTCTTTAAAAACATAGGACCAACATGAAAGTGGACAAGATAGGTCCACATCTTTTTAAGTGAAATATTATACACTTGATAAAAAAAGTGTAAGTCAAATTTTGCAGTTATTTTAATAAGAGTCGATTTTTTGCAATTTTTATCCGATTTTGTAAATAATTGTCTGGATAATATTCTTATAAGAATCTACGCACATAAAGAAAACAACGCGACGTAAAAATAAAACAAACCGTAACATCTGTTTTACCAAAACAAAAATTTTTTTGGTGTGGTGAGTTATTTTTGTATACAAATATGTGTATATGCATGTGGATAAGACTCATGCATTGTTTTCATTATTTACATTTACGAATATGTGTTTATGCACGTGGAAAAGTCGCAAATGATATATAACAATTTCTTGGAACTATAACTATACCTTCTAATAAAAACGTTCTAAAAATGTTAGTATGGCAGTATATATAAAATGATCTGTAGCTGCTATCGGACGATCTTGTGCACGATAAAAACCTATATAAAACTTTATGTTGGAAGTGTAGAAATCGGATGGCATAAATTTTTTTTGGAAATTTCATCGTTCTAGGGTGTGTACTACAGCAACAATTTAAAGTAATATTCTGAAGAGGTTTTTATATTGGGGGTAGGGCCAATTAAACATGCTATACATATTTTCTCAAGCCAGTTATGAGCGTTAGTCATAACCCCATAAATTATATGGGCCGACCCTCAAAAAATTTAACAAAGATTTTGGATCATATAAATCTTGTCAATTATCGATCCTCATAAAATTTGGTAAAGAGATTTTAGTTCCTATAAAAGTTGTTTTTGTCGTTTTTTGGCGATATACTGGAGTATTGAAGGATGGTCCTGAGTGTTTAAGTCATTTTCTTAAGGGTTCCTTTTAGTTCTATAAAGCTTGTTTCATAGCTGTGAATGCTAGGTCCGAACGTTAAAGTGATTTCCTGACGGAAACATACATAGGGTATGAGAAATCGTAGACCGATATAGTCCATTTTCAATAACAAACTTCATCAACTAAAAATATTTTGGCAAATATTGGCTAGATCGTCTTAGACTGTAATAAGACGGAAATAATACGGAGTCACGTTATTCTCCGGACTTTGGTAACACTTTAGGTTGATAATCATGCTGCACTTAAAGCATTAATATGTCAAAGGTATCCTTGCATAGTCCTAGAAATAAGAAAAGTTCTAAGTGTTATTATGAAACCGTTTACAATAAGGCTGTGCTGGGTACCAGGACCCTGCAATGTACACAAATAAGGCATCTGGTAAACTGTCAAGATGAGGCTCTTCAACAACATAAAAGAAACAAGTTGTTAAAGCCACCCCTCTGTTATTGTTATAGGTTGACCTCCAGTGGATTCCGTGGCCCTATTAATCTTGGAGTAGTAGAACGAATTGCACATTATATATGGTATTTTTTGACAAGGATTGATGCGAAAGGAACCGGGATTATTATTGGTGCAGATGATGTACTTCTAGCACACTGACACTGACTATAAAACATTTTATTATGTATTAAAATACAGATATTTTTCTTAACACAAAATAAATTTGTCTAGTAATTTGTTTTTGTTTCATTTGTTTACGTTTTTATAGAAACTCACCACACAACAACCAAAAACAGCTGTTAGGGTTTGCTGATTCATCAAAAGGTTGTTTTATTAACGGTTATTATCCCATGTCTATATTTGATTAATTTTTATCATGACACTTAACAAAAAGTTAGCAGAACAACTGTCAAAATTTTGTTTATATCACTGCATATGGGAAATCGTAGTTTCTTTTTTGTCAAGATAAAACATTTTTTTAGTCATTGTAGAGGTAAGTAGCCATATTAATTTTATTTGTGGAATTTTTTTACATTTGTGTTTTTGAATAAATTTTTAGAAATGAAATTAAAGAAAGCGGTCCGCCTTTTAATTGCATTAAAGCAGATTAATGAACTGATAGAGTCTGATGAATACTTAAAAAGGGTAAGAAGGATGAACCCCTTTTTGAAAAAGAGGGAGCTGCATAATTTGGAGGCTCATCTATTAAAAGATATTCTATGGGAGGAAAAAGAGTACCAAAACTTTTGTCGGTTGAAGATAGATGACTTCGAAAAATCATTAAACCTGGTAAGTATATTAAGAATTTGTATTTCTGGAACAAACCTAGATCCCTGAGTATGTGGTAATATTTTTATACCCTACACCACTTTAGTGGGGAGGGTATATTGGGTTTGTGCTGATGTTTGTAATATACAAAAATATTCGTCCTATACCCACCTTAAAGTATACCAATCGGCTT
>NC_060949.1:12140423-12145789 GCF_022045245.1 Lucilia cuprina | reverse complement strand
CAACTAATATTTATAAAGACATATAAAAACACAAACATACTATTTTCCATATATCCAATACTCACTATTAATCTACTAATTTTGTATATACTTATAAGTAAGACATTAGATTAGAAATCTATTATATATATCTATTATCTATTATATAATCTATTATATTATATGTAATTATTTACTATTTGTATTTACATTTCCTCTAGCTGAAGGCCTTAGTTGCCATTGCTTAGTAATAATAAGTTATCCTAATTTCTTATCTTAAGATAACTTATAAATAAATAAATTAATAATTTTGAAATTGTTATAATAACGATAATATGTTTAGACTACAATCATAATCTTAAACACAACCATGTTTTTTTAAGGTATTTAGATATACGCATTTCACAAAATAGTTTGTTATTAGATATTTATCACTCTCTGTGATTCGAAATTAGTTGATAATTGACCCAATTGCCAATTAAAGATTGGCAATTGGGGCAATCTTCTTTGGGTTTAAATGTTATAAATTTATTCCTTTTTTAATCATAAATACGTCTTTCATTTACGCAAAAAGTTCGTGATTACCGAACTTTGAAAACCGAACAAAGGTCGGGTTCGGCCGAACTTTCAAATTTACCGAAATTCGGGTTCGGTACCGAACAAAATTTTGAGTTCGGTCGGACTCTATCAAAAATATAACACTCATGGAAAAACTTTAAATTTTGAGTCCAAAAATTATGAGATATTTACACTCCTATCTTCCCTTAATCTAAAATAGAGACCATGTCCCGAACAAGGAAAAACAAGTACAAAAATATTGTCGGGCATGGCCGAAACGATTTATATTTCATAATAAAGTATGTATTTATCTTGAAATATAACTTTAAGTAATTTATGGAAGAAAAACTAATTTTCTGAAAGATTTTTCATATGGGCTTTATGGCTAGTGGCAAATATCCTGATAAAATTTTGTGAATGTAATTTTGCACATTCAACTAATTTTTTTTTTGGGGAACTTTGTATGAAAGCTAGGGTAAAATATTATTCACTACTTTTTTTGAACGTTTTTATACCCTTCACCTTCGTGAGAAGGGTATATATAAGTTTGTCATTCCGTTTGTAATTTCTATAATATAATTTTCCGACCCCATAAAGTATATTCTGGATCTGGATATGAGCAAAAATCTCAGACAACCTCTGAAAATTTCATCAAAAATTAAGTTTTTTTATTCATGCTCAAACAGAAATTGCAAAAAACAAAAACAAAATAAATGTTATATTATGTCAAGAAAAAATAATTTTTGTATTTAATTTATATGGGAGGTATCACTTCCCTTATGTGTAGTTCGCTAATTAATTACCCAAATGTTAACATGAATATTAAAGTTATTCATGCAAAATTTTCTGATATACTTTCCAAGATAAACTAATTTTTGTCTCTAGTCGGCCCACTTTTTATCCTAAATAATCATATTGGCACTAAAGTGGCTCCAACAAAATTTAAGAAATCTAACTGTTATATTATGTCAAGAAAAACTAATTTTTGTATTTAATTAATATGGGTGGAGCCGCTCTCCTCATGGGTAGACCGCCAATTTATTACCCAAAATGTTTGCATAGATGTTGAAGATATTCGTGCAAAATTTTAGATTATCAGAAAACTTAAGAAATTTATTTATTAACAACCGATATTTACAATAATAGTGAAAACAAATTAATTAACCCTTAAACGGCCTTGGGATCAAAATGACCCTGATGTTTTGATGATGTCTTGTAGTGAAATTAAGTATGTAGAGTCTGAATTAGGTGAGAATTTTAAAAGGTACTTTTGGAATTTTCTATAATGTTGAACCAAGGGACATGAAATTTAGTACGTAGATTCGGAATTAGATGAGAGCCCATAAAAGGTAACTTTTTTTAGTTTTCTATAATAATGAACTTAGAAACATGAAATTAAGTATGTAGAGTCCGGATTAAACGAGAACACATCAAAGGGGATTATTTGGTACTTTTTTGTTCTACAAAATGTACTTTTTGAATTTTCTATAATATTAAATCTAAGAAACATGAAATTTAGCATGGGTCTTGACTAGGTAAGAACCTAAAAAAAGGGACTCTTTGGTACTTTTTCGTCCTACAAAAGGTTCTTTTGAATTTTCTAACATATCATGGTGAAGGGTATATAAGATTCGGCACAGTCGAATATAAAACTCTTACTTGTTTTATTCTAGTTCTCATTTAAGGTGAAGTTAAATAAGTGCAAAAATTACGTCACAAATGTATAAAGATCATTTCAATATACATATAAACATATATTTTAAATTAAAGGAAATATATGGAATTATTAAAATGTTCAAGTAAATGTTGTAAGTTTTAAGAAATTCGCATTATAAGAACGTAATGTGTTCATAATAGCTAAATCCAAGCATATCACATTAATTTTTTAATATCAACTCCTTTCAAATGCTAAAAAAGGGGAAAAACTTTTTTGCAATTTTTTTAACCTGTTTGGCTTCTTTGAATTAAATTAGATTGATTGCAAATTATGTAGGAATTTATTTTTGACCAATAGAATTTAATTGTCCTATCGTTATTCTATATAAATTATTATCTTTTTATATAATTTAATTTCAAATTTTTTTATAAGTATGTATTTTGTGTTAGAAGAATTATTGTAAAGTAGAAATTCGTAACCGCTTATGGCCTATAGGCTAGGTTATTGAATATTGTTAAATAAAATAAAAAAAACTTCTACTGTTTATTTCCGAAGCCAATCGACCTAAATTTCAAGATTTCGGATCTAAGGGTTTTTTCTAAGTTATTTTGTAAAAAATATTTTATTATATTCGAACATGTAAAATTTTGTTAAATCATTAAACCAAAGTATAAAAACACTACTAACCATATCTTGATATACCTGAGATAGTAACCATGTGTTGCGGATCTGACATTTTTATCTTTAGCAACAAATTAAGACATATTCGTGTTCAAAATGGTTCAATTCATATTTATACCACTAATTGAGTCTATTAACATAAAAATATTTTTATTTTGAACAATAACTAATTTCGGAACCGACATGTGGGGTATGTTATTGATAGGACCACGATTAGATCAAAAAATTTATATTAATTAATTGATACAAGTACAAATTAATTAATTTTTTACTTTAAGAAATAACTTATAGAAAATCAAAATGTACGTTTTGGAAAACAAAAAACTACCAAACTTCATGTTTCTAGGTTCAACTTTATAGAAAATTCTAAAAGTACTTTTTTTAGAACGAAAAATCCCCTTTTATATGTTCTCGCCTAATCCGTGCTTCACATACCTAATATCATGTCTCTGGGTTTAATATTATAGAAAATTTAAAAAGTGTCTTTTGAAAAACTAAAAATACCAAGAAGCTCCCTTTTATGGTTTCTAACTTAAGCTTCACATTCTTAATTTCATGTTTCCAGCCAATAACAACACACTAGTGCGGCTTTCGCTCTGCTGCTGTCGTTCTGCCTTGATTTAATAAACAAACGTACAATAATAAAATTAACAGTATGATTATGTATTTATTTTCGAATTGAAATTTTTTTATTATAAATTCAATGCAATATTTTTCTTTGAACCAAAATATATTAAGCCGGGTCATTTAGGAGCCTAGATCCAATTGTCGTGGGAACGACGGTTCTACTTATAATTGTTCTTGGTGTAGTCGTGGTGTTAATATAAAAATTAATCTAAAAAATTCTGTAGAGTGTTGTCGAAAATTAACCTAATTACCAATTATATAAACTCACCGAAAATATTTCAGTTTGTTTAAATAAGGCTTGGGAAACAATGTACAATTTGGATCAACACTTTTCATTAATATTTCGTGTATGCAATTGTGATCAGTATGAAAGCATTTTACAAAAATAGGTTTGCCAAAAGTAACAAGGTGTTTTGACTTTTTTTAATGTAATTTTATAATATTTTATATACTGTTTGGACGCGATTCATGTTGTTGCCCAAAAATACTTGATTTAATTTAAATAAATATTTGGGAAAACTTCAAAATTTCTAAAGGCCTTTATTTGTAAGGTTTAGTCCAACCATTACAAACAAACCGTATGTTACAGTCAAAAAATTTCAATTTAGTTTTATTTTTATACAATTAATTTTATACAAGAATAATTGCGCTTGTAAACAAATTCCACATCCCGTTAAAACTAAAAGAATGTAAAAAATATACAAATAAATTTCAGCAAAGAATGTAGGGTATTTTTAAGACACATTTAGGTAATAATAATACCAATTTTGCAGCTTTTATTACATAGCACAACATTAGCTACACTAAAAAACTCTTATAATTTATGTTGTATTCTGTACACTTTTATATTTTAAGAAATTGTGATTTTTTGTGATTTTTGTTTGCTACGGAGGAGGTTTTCGACAGTTGTAAGAATTTCTCAGTCCACAAAAAATAAACAAAAAAAAAATGTCAAGTTCTAATGTAGGACAATGCAAAATCAGTGAAAACTGTATGTACATAGAGTACCTAATAGTTTAGAGCACATACATACATACATACATACATACATACATACATACATACATACATACATACATACATACATACATACATACATACATACATACATACATACATACATACAAGTGTTGTGATTTAGGGTTTTAATTAAGCTCTTCACTTTTTGCACTTTTTTTGATAATGTAATTTACATTTTTTCTTTTAGTTGAATCAGTTAATAAATATTATTTTTAAATTTAATAATGAAAATATATTATTTTCATTTCATTACTTTGGTTTAACTGTAAATTAAGTAAATATTTTTTATATGACTGTATATTTTGGTAAGAAACGCGCGCGCACGTTGAGAATAATCAAAACAAAACTCTGGATTAGATTTATGATGTTTTTTATGATTATTATCATTTTATCTCTGTATTTATTTTTATTATTTTTTATTTTTTCTTATTTTTTCACGTTTAACGTCAGCTTGTTTGGGTCTTTGTCATCCGCACCGTACCGTTGTCGTAAAACTGCGTCTAGATGCGACGTAATTAAATTAGGAAAAAGCAACACTAGCATGAGAACACGACGAATGCAAACATTAGATTCATATATACAAAATATGTTCATATGTATGTACACTCATAGATACAAAAACATATGAATATATACTCACTCATTCATATTGTGTTCAACGAACTGCACGAAACAAACGAAAGAAATTTAAAGATTGCTACGACGAGAAACAGAGTGTAAATCATCAAACCATATAGAACCAACCACACAATCAGAGTGAAGGAAACATTTTCTCTCTAGTTTTGCATTCCCTAAAAAAGAATATATATTGTGCAAAGTCGCTGCGAGATGACTGAGTATCTAG
>NC_060949.1:12128425-12140323 GCF_022045245.1 Lucilia cuprina | reverse complement strand
TGGGAAAATGTTTTATTAAAAGGTTCCTTATAAAGTTGGCATAGTAATTTTTACTGTGAGGATTACTTATAGCGTTGATAGAAGATAATGAGTCAGTGCATATCAAAGACTTATTAGTCGAATTAATGGAGAGCTTAAGAGCTTCATATATGGCTATAATTTCGGCGGAAAAGATAGTTGTGTATTGAGGAAGAATAGAAGTTTTTATAACAGAGTTCTCAGTTGTTATGCTGTAAGAAATATTGTAAGAATCTTTTGAACCGTCAGTATATAAGAATGTGTAATTTCCGTAAAAACTTGCGGTCTCTTTAAAGAGTCTTCGATATATATCTGGTGGAGTATTAGCTTTTGGGTGTTCGCTTAAAGACGAGTTAAGAGAGTTAACTGGAAAAAGCCATGGAGGTTTGGTAGGAGTAACAGAATTTACATTAGGCTTGGTCGAAAGATTATTATCACTGGCGTATTGAAATATTTTTTCCAGTATAGAATGAGTTCTGTTTGAGATAGATTCTATGGAAATATTAAGGTATATTTCGTAGATAGGGGAGTCAATGTTTTCAATGATATTGCGCAAGAGTTTGAAAGTGTTAAAATTTCTAGTAATTTCAAGCGGCTCTATATTAGCTTCGAACAGCATATTTTGAATCGGTGTGGTTCTAAACGCACCAAGAGAAATTCTTATAGACGAATTAACTATTGTTATGATTTTTCGGAAAGATGATTTGGGAGACCATCCATATAAATAAATGCCATATTGAATTTTCGATAAAAGTAAAGCTTTTACCAGTAGAGACTGTGGTATGACAAGTTCTTTTTTTACAAATGTGTAGGTGTTTAGATTTTGCCAAAGATAATTCAGCTCCCGAATAATTTGACCACTCGTTAATGAAATCAATCAATGGGTTAATGTTTATGGTCTGATGTTTCATAGATGAAAGATTTTTTATTATATAGAAATCGTCGGCGTATGCACAGAATTTATATTCATTAAGAGAAAGAAAGTACTTGCTTAATTTATCGTAAGATTTGCCTTTTCTAAATCCTAGTAATTTATCGTAAGATTTGCCTTTTCTAAATCCTAGTTGGTGAGAGCAAATGAGGTTTTTAGATGTGACAAACCACCACAGCCTGTTTGCTATTATTTTGTCTAAGAGCTTGGAAATACAAATATTTAATGAGATAGGTCTGTAAGATTGTCGTGTGCTGAAATGCGTAGGAGAGCCGTCGTTAAAGACAACCATATTGGATTCGGTAATGTAGTCTGCTATAATCTCTCCTCTAGAATTATTTGTAGTAGATCCCCATAATGAATGCCAACTGTTAAAGTCGCCAGTGATGAGGATGTTGTTGTCAAATTGATAATACATGTTTCTTATTATTGATAAATTAAAATTTTTTGAAGGAGGAATATATGAATTTATTATGGTGAATTCCTTTTCAGCTTGAATAATTGCTCCAATGGAGTCGATATCATTAGGGAGGGAGATGGGGGTATATTGAATAGAATTATGAATAAGAAGAGCAACGCCACCATAGGAGTGGGTCGCTGAGTTAACAAAAATGCATTTGTAATTTAAAGGAATTGGTAAATAAGAGATGGAATGGAAATGTGTCTCTTGGAGAGAAATTATTTTCGGACTATATTTTTTTATAATTAATTAAAGTTGATTGTAGTTGTTAGTATATCCATTAATATTCCATTGAATTATATTGACTGCCATTATAAATAAATGTAGATTATAATAAATAGAATCACAAAAATATAGAAAGAATATATGTATATGTGAGTAGGTGTTAGTGTTCTAAAAAAACTAGGATATATGCCTCCAACTAGCAGCGCTGCAGAGCCCACTACAGTGATTTAAGCACTATTGTGTACCCCACAACGCCACAGAACTGGAGGCAGGATAATGCGAGGGAGAGAGTTCTACTCTCCTGCCATCTCACTATCTTTATCATTGATGTTGGCAGTATTGCGTTTTAAGTTAGGGATAATTTTAGTATTATTATTATTTTTGTACTTGGATTTCAGTTGATTTTTCAATCTGGTAGAAATGTTCCGTGGAAGAATTTTTGTGGTCACACTGGTCCTTTGGGTGTTGGAGGAAGACGGAGAAGGTTGCTTGATATGGTCGATTTTTATAGATTTTTGTTGAGACGATGTTGTAAGATTGACAAGTTGATCTTTATTATTGTGGATGACATTGGAGATAGAAGTTCCTGATGCTGGAGTATTAGTTGATAAATTTTGTGAAGTTGTTAGAAGGCAATCATCATAGGTTATTAGTTTAGCACGAGCGATTTTAGGAGTATTAGAGTTGGCAACGGTTGAGTATGTAGAATTGTGTTTTATATGTCTGCTATTGTAGATTTTTTCAGAATTTCTCATCTTTCTTTATTTTTCAAGAAAATTAGACAATTTTTATCTTTAGCTGAATGTTTCCAATCATCAATATTGTTTTCCTTACAATTAATACAACAACAACTATTGGTACAGACTTCATTTGAATCGGCATTAATATGTCTAGGGTTGCCGCAATTGTAGCATATCTTATCGTTTTCACATGTTTTTTGTAGGTGACCATAGTGAAGGCAGTTATTGCATCTAATTGAATGTGGGATGTAAGGACGCAAATATATTTTTTGATAACCCATATAGATATACTCTGGAAGTTCAATAGCAGCAAATGTAAGAATCAACAGTCCAGTTTCTTTTAAAGTTTCATTTTCTTTACGTAAGATCTTTTTTACTTCTGTTACTTTTTGACTTGCCATATGTAGTTGGATTTCTTCTTCGGGAACACCAAATAAGTCGGGAGAGTAAATGACTCCTTTTGAGTAGTTCAAGGATTTGTGTTCAGAAACTTGAATCTTTATGTTAGTATTCATGGCTGTAAGTTTGATAAGTTTATTAGCCTGGAGGGAATTTATTGTTTTTATCAATAATGTGCCATTGCGTAGTTTTTTGCATTCTGACATGTTGAGTCGATGGCTCTTTTAATGAGGAATGGCGAGACATTAGAAAAATTATTTTCACTTTCTATACGATTTATTATGAGGTAGATAGGACCAGTAGAATTAATAGCAAGTTTATTGCTAAAATTATACTGCAATCCTTCAGCGTTATAATTTTTCTTTTTTGCAACATCAGGAGGATCATTCATTTTGAATTATTTGTTGGGTTATTCTGGATTATTTCGTTTTTTTTTATTTGTTCACAAGTATCACAAAATTAAAGCGAAGTAGAGAACAAAAGAGATTTGAAATAACTGTATATCGTTTTTTTTAAGATGTAGGAAGCTGTTGTAAAATAAACACTTGTTTTCTTAACGAGTGATAAACAACGACTGACAATTTCAAAATATCATATTACGATTGAATACCATCAAAATATTTCATGCTATTTTTGTATTTATCATAATATTATGATCATATTATGATCCATGGCGATCAAAATTTCGTTTTAAATATGTATCGAAATCAAAATAAATTTTATCGAATAAAAACATATATAATATAATGATAATATACTTACAATACTTAACACAGTTTGCAAATTTCAATTTATATGAAATTTTGGTTCATAAATAAATTTAAGTATAATTTCATAAGAATACTAGTATTTTTAAGCCTGTTATGAACGTTGGTCATTTTCCAAAACGAACCTTATATAAAGGCCATGCAGCAATAGTTTAGGTCCCATCGTTCATTTAAGACACGGCCGGACAAAATTTCGCCGAACACCGAACCCGTACCCGAACGTTCGGTCGGACACTAATTTTTTGCAAACTGGCTCTTTTTTTATGGCACACATTTTTATATAGCTTTATTTGAACTAGATTTAAATAACGAAGAACTTAACCAAATTTTTTCATTTCGATAATTGCACCAATAATTCTTGACTTATGACAAAAATCATTTTGGTCATATAAATATTTCGGGGAATGTATGATTTCTTTCTTATTGCAATTATTTGTTTGTAAAAGTAGTATTTTAAGAGATAAATCGTCTATAAAATCTGCGATATTAATATTTTTGTCATAAGACTCTGTGGTACCAATTAGGTATGTACGTAGTATTGAATTGACGGCAACAAAATCCTTGCAACTGATTTTTCATTAGATAACCAGCTAGTATACGAAGTTTTAAGAATTTTTAATGGGTAATTTAAAAAACAGTATACATTAGGGTTGACAGATTCCGATTCGCAAAAAGCTGGACATTGGGATTAAAAAAGCTGGACAAAACAAAAAAAGCTGGACATAAAAAATACTTTATATAGTTTGAAACTTTTTGCTAACTCCTGAACCAAAATATATATCGATAAATGCTTTTGTACAACCAGTAGAGGTACAAATTGCAATAATAAA
Source organism: Lucilia cuprina (assembly GCF_022045245.1). Lineage (NCBI taxonomy): Eukaryota > Metazoa > Arthropoda > Insecta > Diptera > Calliphoridae > Lucilia > Lucilia cuprina. The sequence continues at coordinate 12,135,953 of NC_060949.1, read as the reverse complement.
ATCGAAAAATTCCATAGTACTAATATTCCAAACTGGGACGATATGTATTATTATTTAAAAATATGTATTACAATTAAATAAATTCATTTCATTCTTTAAAATTTAGTTATATTAACTTAAATTTTTTCGTTTCAGTCTTTCACATACATATTTGCATATGCATATGTATGTAAGAATTAAAATTAAATACTAAAAACAATAAAAAAATAACAATTTAGTCTAGTACATCTGTATAACAGATGTACAACATTAAAATTATTGTCAATTTATTGTATTGTATTAAAAAAAAATTATATTTAGCTGGACAAATTTAATTTTAGCTTGAAACTGGACAAGCATCAAAAAAGCTGACAATCCAGCCAAGTCCAGCCTGGCTGGCAACCCTAGTATACATACATATATACACTTTTTTAAAATAGTTTTTACCTTTTCATTTTGATTTTCTTACAAACTTTTGTAAGCGGTCTCTTGGAACTTTTTGAGAACCAGCTGTAGGTTTCATGAACAAGAAATTGTAATTGCTAAAGAAAATATTACTTTAGAGACTGGTTTACAGTCAGCTGTTTCAAAGCAGTATCAACGATTTTCTTCTATAGATAAAAATTTGGATACAATTTTTCCCAAATTGCTGCTTAAATAAATTATTGCCAGACCTAAAATCAAAACAATGAAAATTCCAAAGAAAAAGTATTATTTATATAAACTTACCCAATACATTTGTTTAATCGACATCATACGATTTGTCTATTAAAATATCCTTCAATATCTTTACGCAGTTTATTGTCAAAGTGGGGGCCATGAACATTTTTATACCCTACACCACTTTAGTGGGGAGGGTATATTGGGTTTGTGCTATTGAAAATGGTTAATATCGGTCCATTATTTCGACTAGCCCCCATACAACCGTACACCCCAAATAGGGCATTTGGTCTTATAATTAATTTAAATGATCTATTATGTCAACAAAAGTCTAGAAAACTTAGTTTTGTAGAACTTTAAATGACAATACCGATTTTTGTAATGATCAGGCTTCATTTGACCCTAGCCCCCATACAAACTCCCCTTCAGAAAATGACTTAAATGTCAAAATTCACTTATAAACACTAATGACACTTTTAAATTCTACATAAATAATATTGAAGTAGACTTAACTCCCCCTACTCCCCTTTGAGCCCTCTTCTAAAAAATTTATTTTTTTCGGTCCATAATTAATCCTACCCCCAAAAAAAGGCATCAAAATACGAGTATAGATTTGTAATTCGACACAAGTATGTTTTTAAGAGCACAAATATCTCCACCGAATTTTATGAAAATCAATAATTAACCTGACCCCCGTATAAGGGCCCCTTTAAAAATTTGATATTAACGAATATTACAGAGTATAGCTATGAAATTCGATATAATATATAACTCTCTTACTTATACAATATTTATGAAAGGTGCCAACAAATCCAAAAGTACTACCCATACCCTCTTTCTCCATTGAATTCCTGAATTTAATAAATTTTGAATCATTTCTGAAATCGATGTTGAAAATATGAGTTCTGAATAACATTTATTAAAAAATCATATATATAAAAATCATATTTATAATATATATTAGGATTAGGATTTTAGGATTTCATACAGCGATATTTAAAATTAAAGTCAGATAGAACAAGAAAATACCAAATTCCCTTTTTAACCCTTTTTAATAGAAGCTTTGCAAAAACATATTTTTTTAAATCATTGTAAATTGAAGAAATTTCATAAAAGTACCCAAATAAAAAATAGTTATAATTATATAATTATAACAAATTATAAAAATAATAATAAAACTGCTAAAATTTACACACTAAGAAGTCAATCACATAAGCAGTAACATGAGGTCTTATTCAAAGATTATAAACATATCGTACAATTCTATTGAAGAGAAGAATACAGCATGTAAGATATCAATAAACCATAAGCAATGTTTTTATTAACATATGTAGGCGAATAAAGATTTAAAGAATACAATCTGATCAAAGAACATACAAAACGACATTGACCACACTGAACAATCTATTAGAAAGAAAATAACAATTTAAAAGCAGTAAAAGAAAATTTAAAGAAATTTCATAGTTTTGATGAATAAGTATATAAATTAAAAAAAGCTCAATTTCCCAACATATATTTCATATTTTTCGTTTCTAGCAGATAGATTGTTCAAAGTCTACATAAATACCACCGCATGTTCTGCACAGCTGATGCAAAAAAAAATTAACACAATTTTTATAAAAATAAACATTAAAATATTTAATTTATTGAAATTTTCCGAACCGATATTATGGATCCCTATAGATAGCGGAGCCGATTACGCCATTCAGTTTTCAGTTTTTAGAAGAAACCAGACCTCTACGAGATCCGAATCTTCAATAATTCTGTTAGGCATGCTTTCGAGAAGATCGTTACTTAAAATAATTTTATAAACTTAATATTTTTTAAATAGATTATGCTGATTGGTTTATACGATTCTCACACCCGAATATATTTCACTTACTTGTTGTTCTATAATATTGAACATAGAAATTTGATATTAAGTATGTAGAGCCTGGATAATTGAGATTACATAAGAAGGGACTTCTTTGTACTTTTGTTTTCTTCAACAGGTTCTTTTTTAATTTTTGTAAAACATTTAACACATCATTTTGAAGGATATATAAGATTCGACATATTAAACTCGTACTTGTATTTTTTTAAAACGTCAGTTTGAATTTTAATGTAACCTATGAAAAATTTTAATAATCTAATTGTTCCTAAAATAAGTCGAATTTTTTTGTGTAAAAACTGTGAAAATTTCAAGAAAATCGGCTTAGCCGGCTGCTGTAGACTTCAAACAAAAACACACATTATATCGAATGGTGCATAAAATGTTTCGCGCTAAAGACATTTTCTAACTGTTTTTTTAAGTAAACAAAATTACCCCTATTGCTAATAGAAGTGAAAATTTTGCCGCTTTGAAATTTTCATTTCCCTCAAAGGGAAAATTGCTATCGTGAACTTGTTGTGTACAATTCATTCACAATAGTTAATTTTGTATGGAACAGCTGTTCAATGTATACTAAATGTTACAATTTGATGTTGCAGGAACATAAAGGCTGTTTCTAGCCTTTTTGTTCCTTTCATTTATCCTATCAATGATATTTTGTTTTAGGTTTTTTGTCTCCTTCAGTTTACCATACTACAATGATCCATTGGCACTTAAATGGTTCAGGAGATTGCACTGCCCATTGAAGAATAGAAGCATTTGATGCATTGAACCATTTACCTAAAAATCGGCATATTTTCATCGAAATAATGTTTTTAATCATACTTTTTAGAAATTTAGGAAAATGTTTTCAATTATTTATCATAAGGAGGCTCCACCATTCCACACAGTAGCTCTGCAATAATGAGTAATATGACTGGTATAAATTGTTCTCTTTACCGAGGAGTTTTTCTTCTATATGTTCGGACACAATTGAGAATATAATATTTGCAATTTTTTATTATTTCGATTACTCTGAACCTAATATTGAAGAATTCGACATGAAAAACTCAACTTTAAGAAGTCTAAAAAGACATAATCCTTAGTAGTGCAAATTTATGGTACGGCATGGAGGAGCGTAATTCATGTTAGGCAAACACTTTTGTTCTGTAGATTGATCAAATAGATTGGTCAGTTTTAGCAAGAGAGGATTTAAGATAAGAGAACATTTTGTATTCTCATATTCACTACAACTCAGACATGGAAAGTTTTATTTTTGAAATGGTAGCATTTTAAATAAATGTTATAGTTATAATTTAAAAATTTCTTTTAAATTTCTTTACAGTAATCTAAAAAATTTTAGAATTTTTTGGAAATATATTTACATATTTAAAAAAAACTTTCTGAGATATTTGGAAGTTATTATGGGGAACGCAAATTAATGGTGATTTGTCTTATTTGTGTTGAAATATTAAAAATAGCTAAAGAGAATAAAAAAAGTTATTAACAAGTATGAATGAGTCGGACATTGCCGACTGTATAATACCCTACACCAGTCAGTATGTTAAAAAAGTGGATAATTAGTAGATTAGTAGATTTTAATTGATTTATTAGAAATTATAAATGAATTTTGACCTAAGATATTTTCTGAGAGGAGTTTGTATGGGTGCTACAGTCAAAAGAGGGCCGATCACTATAAAAATTAGTAGTGTCATTTATCGTTCTATAAAACTAAGCTTTGCAGATTTTTGTTGATATAATAGAACATTTAACGTAATTATGAGCCTAAAGGGCCGAGAGGTTTTACGGTTGCATGGGGGCTATGTGAAATAATAGACCGATTTCAACCATTTTCAATAGCGTTCGTCCATGAACCAAGAAAAGAGTATGTGCCAAACTTCAACAAATTATTATGAAAATTGCGACCTGTAGCGTGCGCACAATAGTGGTGTAGGGTATAACAAGTAAGAGTGTTATATTCCGCTATGCCGAATCTTATATACCCACCATCAAACCTCAATCATGGACCGATCCTCATAAAATTTTTTAGATAGATTTTGACTCGTATGAAACTTACTTATGTCGAATTTCATCTATATACTAGTATTTTTAATTTTGGATCATAAGAAACTTACTTATGTCGAATTTCATCGCTATATTCGTATTTTATAACTCGTTATGACTGTTAAAGCTGATTTTCGATTTTCAACACCATTCCATTTTCAACACCAAACAAACTCTACCTATAAGAAATATTTATGTGAAAACTTTCAACTCTCTAGCTCTTTCCATTCGGACTCTGTCGTACTTTCAACAGACAGACGGACAGACTTGGCTAGATCGGACCCAGAATATATATACTTTTGTGGGTCTATAATCAATAATTCGATGTGTTACAAACGGAATGACAAAATTAATATACTCCCCATCTTTTTTGATGGTGGGTATAAAAAAGATAGAAAAAAATGTATATATGTATAACAAGTAAGAGTGCTATATTCGGTTGTGCCGAATCTTATATACCTTTCACCATAGTGTATTTTAAACATATTTGTTTTATAAATTTTATCCCGACTACATTATTATTACAATAAAAGCAAAACAAGCGTAATAAAACCAAATACATCTACACACACATGTATCATATTTCAGCATTGAGGTTGTCTCATATCTCCGGTATTTATGTACCGAAAGCATGTCTAACAGAATTATTGGGATCCTCTAAAAACTAATTTCAACAAACACACAGACGGCGGACGGACATAGCCCAATGAACTCCCCTACCTATTGGGATCCTGAATATATATAATTTATGGGGTCGGAAAATTATATTATAGAAATTACAAACGGAATGACAAACATATATTTGCTTCTCACGAAGGTGAAGTGTATAAGAACGTAGATCATACGAAAAACTATAAGATCCCTGCTTCAGTAGACATGCGACAACATAACCTCGTTGAATGAACGCTCAAAGGAGATTGAATGAGTTTTTAATACGTGTGAGTAATTATTTTGTAAATTAAGTAATGGCCGAAAGGCACGGTGCATAGGAAATACCTTGCTCTGATTTAGATGATACCATGATACAATTAATAACGTAGCCTCGTCCGTACAGCTGATCATCAGCTGTTACAATATTATCCGTCAAAATTCCTGTTTTTGTTTACATTAAAAATAATCGCAAAAGTTGTAAAACATATTAAAAAGTAAAGAAAATTATGCTTTTAAAAGAGTTTATTACGTCAATCTGATTAAATGTCTTTGTTGTCAGTCTCTTTTGATAAAATAAGAAAATCTTTACTTCTGTCATAAGTTACTTTTCACAAAAAGCTCGTTTTATTCGCAAAATTTGTTTTCCCAATAGATATAGTGGTGATTTTCAGGCATTTCACATTTAATTAATTTAATATATTTGTATTAATAGTTAAAAATTCAAATATTCGTAAAAACTAATTTTTTATTATGTTTATTTGTTGTTTTTTCGTTTGACGTATGCAGAGTTTTTTGACAGATGGGATTATTTTACAATAACAAATTGCCTGTTGTTTTTGTGCTATTGTAGCGACGAGGCTACCTTAAGGCCACTTCACACGATCACACTTTACGTCCGTAAAGTTCAGTGAAAAAGTGAAATGAAATTCTATCCGTATAACAAAAAAGAGAATAAATGAAAAAATACGTACTTGTTCTAATGCGAACTGCTTGTTTTTTTAAATCATTTAAAAAACAAGTAAGAGTGCTATATTCGGCTGTGCCGAATCTTATATACCCTTCACCATAGTGTATTTTAAACATCTTTTATAAATTTTAAATTTTTTTCCGACTACATTATTATTACATCAAAAGCTAAACAAAAAGAACAACAACGCTAAACGAAATAAAAAATACACAAGGCATCTAAACCAACAGACATCTAAAAAAACATAACGAAAAACACAGAAAAACAAAAACAAAAATAACAACGCAATGACGCCAACAGCATCCAAACCAAGGGTGCCCAAGCCCTATGCGCTTGGTACTCTTTTGTTTTTGTAAATGCGCTTAGCTATAGACAGTGTGTTTTCTATACACTTATTTGCGCTTAATACTAGCAATACGTTGTTGTTGTTCTTAACAGTATACAAGCAAGAGTAAAACAACAACACTTTCGTATTCATTGCTGGTAAAAATTGACGAGATGTAGATTTTGTTTTTGTTTATCGTAAAAAAACTTGTTTTAAAAAGCACTTGGAAAAAATTTGTGTTAGTTTTAAATTTCAAACTTACATAATTCGCATAAAAATTATTGTACAATAACTCACAATCTACTCTCATATAATTGAAAACGTTTTAAATACTTTTTTCTATTCATTTAAAAATATATTTGCAAAACAAAAGCTAAAATTATTTTATTTTAACAAAAAATGCAAATCATATTTTTTGCTGTGTATTTTAGTAGAAAATACAGAGTTGAATAAAACCAAATACATCTATACACACACGTATACATCTTTTTCTATATACAGTGTTGTTGTTACTTTTATAACAATTTTTTGATGAAATTTTCAGAGGTTGTCTCGGATTTTTGCTAATATCTCCGTTATTTACCGACCGATTTTGCTGATTTTAAATAGCGATCTTCTCGAAAGCATGTCTAATAGAATTATTGAAGATTCGGATCTCGCCGATATCTGGGGTCCTCTAAAAACTGATTTCAACAGACAGACGGACATGGCTTAATCGACTCCGCTATCTATAAGGATCCACAATATATATATAATTTATAGGGTCGGAAAATTATATTATAGAAATTACAAACGAAATGACAAACTTATATATACCCTTCTCACGAAGGTGAAGGGTATAAAAATGAAGAGAGCCATACGACTGTAAAATTTTCCATTCGTATTCTCTCTTAATGTGTGATGGTTCTATTACATAATGCGTTTGCACGATCCCATCCGTACTCTTCTACACAAAATTTTGACAGATCATATTACTTGTGTGATCATGTAAAGCCGGCTTTATATGGTGTACACTGGATGATACTAAATTTTC
>NC_060949.1:12123619-12128325 GCF_022045245.1 Lucilia cuprina | reverse complement strand
TTATAATAAATTCAGTTTTTAGCATTTAACCAGAGTTTTTTTATTAACATATTTTTGAAATAAAGAGTATAATTTTTATATTTGAAAATTTGGTAATTGTTTTGTAGATAAATAAAATAAAAAGTGAAATAAAAAATAAAGTTATAATAAATTCAGTTTTTAGCATTTAACCAGAGTTTTTTTATTAACATATTTTTGAAATAAAGAGTATAATTTTTATATTTGAAAATTTGGTAATTGTTTTGTAGAACTTTACAATTGCAATACAATTAAAAACTGATAAAATGGTTTTAATAAGTGGAATAATTACTTATTATTCCAATTATATGTATAAATTATTATATACTACATACATATGATTGCTATAATAAGGAAGGAACATCATAATTTTTAAGTTGAATGATTTTGTAATTTTCTTGTAAAGTCAATAAAATGGTAAAGTTTTTTAGGATTGTGTTATTATTTTTTTCTGATTTTTTGAGGAATGTTTTTACATTTTTGTATTATTTTTGTATTATTCAAATTAATTTACTTTTGGGCACTTTTGGGCACTACATTATAAAATGGTTTTAATAACTAAGTTCTCTAAGGTCTAAATTTTAAATAAAATTCCACTACTGTGCCAATGTTGAAATTTTGTTTGCTTATTCATACATAAATATTTAAGAAAACAATTTTTTATACAAAACTTGTTCTATAAAGCTTTAAAGAATGCGCAAAGAAATATTCGACTTAGATCACATGTAAAGTAAAATCCAATTTTCAGAAAAATAATGCAAATAGAATAAAAATGGTTCTTTTTCAGCAAATTTGACAAATATTCGAAGATAATTATTTTATATTTACTTTTCATATCTTTTACATTAATAAAAATTTTGTTAGTTGTCCAAAACTTTTAAATTCTTTCCGGTTAAGATTATATCGATGTTCAATGTGCCATATTTTCATTATAAACACGATTTATAAGATTTAATACGAATAATTTAATTTATTTAATAATTAATCTGTTAAATCCACAAAAAAATATAAAAATATATATTAGATAAAAATAATTAGATCACTAACATTTTCTGAAAATTTACTGAAATATGGAATAATGCATAATCTTACGCACTATATGTACATAAATAACATTGGAATTTATTGTTGTCAACATCATTGGAGTCGTAATATTGATCCAAACAAAATTTGTCTACAGGTCTTTTACAAACATGGCAATTTTTAAATGTTACGTTACCCAAGTCCTCGCAATGCAAACACTCATTGACCATATCCTTGCTGTGTTTTAATAATTTATTTTTTATTTCAGATCGGAAATCATCAGGGTTATTATATCATCTAAAGGATTTTTTTTGAGCAATGCTTCCGCAAATTGACAACAATAAATACCGCAATTGTATCTATCGCTTTGTTTAGGATGTGACAAATCTAATAATTTCCATTCATCTGCTATTAATCCAATTTCAGACAAAATTTTAAAAAATTTGTCGCATATTTCTGAAGCAATTTCACTTTTTGCGCCCATTGGGTCTATATAACAAAAAGTTTTTTCAATAAAATTTGCAAAAAATAGAGTGAAATGACTTGCTCTCAAAATTGGAATAACAAATATTGTTTTTCTTTCAATTTCAAAAAAACTTTTAAAATCAAAATTAAATTTTTTTAAAAAAAATATTGCCTCCCCTTCCTGACACGTACCAATTCCCACGTTTTTCATGCTATTTTCATATACAATTATATATATAAAAATTTCCAAAATGTGATTAAAAATTTCTTTTCGTGGATTTAGAGATTGTAATTCATTAAGGAGTACTGTTGTGCTTCTAAATGGTTTTAACACTTCATCTACATATTGAAAAATATGTTCGTATTTTCCAATGACCATTTTTATATTCTGAATTTTTCTCGGAAGCCTTTTACTAATGGTAAATATGTTATTTTTGAAACTTTTTTCGCCAATGACCATTGTAAGATTAATTTTTTCTTTGCTTTTTTTTTGGAGTTCTCTTCCACACTTCTTCTACAAGTTTTATTTTGTGCGTATTTTTATTATTTTCATCAATTTTAGTGCAGATATATTTGCATTCTGCCTCTTTTATTTTTGCCTGAATATATTCATATGAATTACGAACGTATTCAGAAGCTCTTATGTGTTTTTTGCCTTTTAGATTTATTTTTTTCAATACTGAAAAGTAGCCTTCGGCAGGACTATTGGAAATTCTAGTTTCCGTATTGTCAACATATTTCCCCATAATATTTGACCATAGTACCACATATGGCATCCATCTCTTTAGTACGAAGTTCAAAAACTTTTCATTTTTATAATTGTTTAAATTACCGTCTTCCAAATTTGTATTAATAATATCCTTTGTTTTTGAAAATATTTCAAAGGCTTTTATATAAAAAGGACTTCTGGCGTAGTGTGACTTGGATTCATTTTTTTGGTATGAAATGAAATGAAATCTTCAAAGTTATATACTTTTAGTCTAGTCAAAGAATCATGAAAAAGGCGATTTTTCACGTTGCTTAACAAGATATAGCAAATATCTTCAAACCAACCCCAAATTTCCTCCAATGTAGACATATTTATCGCTTTAATCATTATGGATTTAAATAATCCCTTCTGGTCATCATTAGCAAGAGAGTCAATTTCTTTAATTACAATTCTTATAAAATGACAGCAACAAATTTGAACTATTACAAAATTAAGAGATTTTTTGTCACTTTGCAAGAAATGTAAACATTTGTCTAAATAATGATTAATATTTGCTATATCATCATTGAATTTTTGAGTAACAGAATTAATCAATGCCCAGCTCCAATCTATCACAACTCTCTTGCATATTGGCCATAATATATTGTTCGTAGCACAGTATACCCATAAGTCCATGAAAAACTTCATTATTTCCTCTTCATTATGCATACAAGTTAGAGCCTCTGCAATTGGAATTAAAATACCTCTTCCATCTTTTGTTTTTATATGTAAAATAATGCTGTATAAAAAATATTCTCTTCGAATATTTGTCAAATAAATCAATAAATAACGAATTTTTACTCATTTTGAGTAGTTTTCTATTATTTATTTGGGTCAATTTTAATTGCTTTTTTGAAAATAAATATATTTGCATAGGGTTAGATACCTTTTGAATAAAGGAAGACCATTCTTTATCATTTTGCATTATGATTAAGTCGATTATTGGGGTATTGTCCCGATGCAATCTTCGACCGTATTCAGAGCGCATTTTTCTTGCTACGTCATTTATAACAACAGTTCCCATATTTCCAATATTGTACAATGATTTAGATAATTTAATTAGTTGTCTATTTCTGTAAATTGAAGCAAATTCGTTTTTCATTTCCCGTTTGGCAACTTTACGTCTAACTGCTCTCATTTGAGGTGCCCTATGGCCATTAATAAGATGAGTTATTTTTTTTTCATTGGTGAAAATCTTTACAAATACGGGACTCAACTTTAAGTTTACCACAAATTTGTATTTTCTACATGTTTGGTTAAAATAAATGCAATATGCATATAATCGCAGTATTGATTTATTTTTATTAAATCCGTGCGACTTGAAATTTATTGGACATATATTGTTTAATACTTTATAATTTTCCCTAACAATATCCTGAATATATTTAACGAACTCATTATCCATTTTTTGTTTATTAAAAAAATGCTCTTTTAAAAAAAGCTGCTGTTGTTGTGTGAAGTGTAGAGTTCCAGCATCTTGGTTGCATAGAGTTTTAACAAATTTTGTTTTAAATTTACTTTTTGCGAAATATACATTTTCTGTGGGCTGTTCGGGTACTGCAACTTTCTTCCTTATTATACCGTACTCCTCCACTTTACCACTCTCATCTGTAACTATAATGTCTGAAAATTTTGTTGATGACAATGCAGTACCAAAACTGCCCGATATATCTATACTGGAAAATGCTAATATGTTTTCTGATGTTGATGTTTTTACAATATTGTTCAATGGTATAATACCGTCTTCTTCAAAATCAATGTCTTCTGTTTGTGAAATACTTAAGGAAGACTTTTCTAAACATGTGGCATCAGAATTTAAAATAAAATTCATAAAATTTGTATTAACAGATGAATCGAATGAACTATTCATTTCTTGTTCTATTGCCACTACATTATTATTTCCATTAATTTCTTGCTCTAAAGTAAAAAGTTGATTGTTAATATGAGCTCCTGTTTCTAAATTAATTTTTGGAAATTCATTAGGTATTTTTATTTCAAACAACGCTTCTATTTCACTGTATAATGGCATTACAAGTTGAGCATCACACTGAATTTTAAATTTGAGTAGCAAATCATCTAAATTTAAATTCTTAGTTTCCTAATGAATAAAAAAAGTAATGATTATTATTTAACAAAGTAGTCTAAATGTTAAATATATTAACAATACATATATATGTATGTAAATGTATGGAGTTATCAGTGCTTCCATCTAAAAATTAAATTTAATTGATTTTAACATATTTTTCTTTAAAATTTTGTCGTGGAAAAAATATAAATCAAAATCTGTGGTTTTCGCCTCAGATATGCTGATGATTCGAATTTTGAAAATATTATTAGCATATCACATAGCTATCTAATTTTCAGGTCATATAGACAGCACCATTCCATTTTTGGCCGATTTTTCAGTTATGAAAATATATCTACATACAAGTTGACATAATATTATACATTT